>NW_027210630.1:2720000-2915000 GCF_029030835.1 Brachyistius frenatus
CGGGGGCCTCAGTCCAAACCTCCCCATCCATGCTGAACGTGCCTGGTCACACCAAACTGCCGAGAACCTCTGGATCACAGGGGCTTCTGGGTAGTGGGATTAGCTGGTGAGAGGAAACAGCTGAGGCCTGCGTAGCGTCAGCACTTGCTAATCAACATTCTCACTGCACACATGCACATGCACGCTGCCGCAATCTATGCTCTCCCTCAATAATCCCCTCCTCCTTTTTTTCAATCTACAGGGGTCAGACACCCACAAAGGCCTGGGCCCACAAAAGTCAAAAGGGGCCGGGGGGACAGGGAGTAGAGGAGGGGACAAAGGCAAACTGAAGTGCTTGGTCAAGCCTGATGGGGCTGCTGAGTCATCACTGAAGCTGGCTCAAACTGATAATTTGCAAAAATCCCCTATAAAGTTGATGAGCTGTCGCTTCGTACTGAACATGTCAGTTTTGGGTAAATGTCCACTCTTTAGACGAAAGTTTCTACAGGTTCCTGCGTAACAGAGGACATTTATGTTCAGTTATGCAATAGCAATGACTTTCATGCTTCTTCAGAGATCATTCAGTGCATTTTGTTCCAGCTTGGTCTATGTGACAAAACTCATTGACATCCGGCATGATCGAATTTGCTGAGCTTGTTTGTGCATGCATGCTCGTAGTTTGCAACAAAAAATCTATTAGTATAAAACCAGGCTGACGTAAAACGTAAGTCGATACACTACGAGGGAAATTGATTGACTGTTCACGAAACAGGCTGTTGAACATAATAAATAGGTCATGTGCAGACAAACTGTTGCCAGAAAGAGAGCAGTCCTATTTAAAGTTGGGAAAACTGCAACCTATGCAAGTTAAATATTTACTTCAGCCTGAAACAATCGCGGATTTTAGAACCACTTAGGGTTGGCACTCCGTTTCAAAATGTCAAGTGCAGCTTACACAATGAGCAAAATACCAACACATGACACATTTGTGCAAACAAGACCTGTATGATAAAGACTTGGGACTACATAACACAATAGTGAAAAAAAAAGTTTAACGCTTGAAAGTTGGGTTTGGATTACAAAAGATTAAAAAAAAAACATGGTTAGCACATCTAAGTCTTATGCTGATACCTATTTCACAATTGCTCTGAATCAGGCCAACATGCCCTTTCGTTTTGCATACATCATTCAGCATGGGTCAGTAAATAATGTATTTTGTAATGTCAATCTATGGCTATGGAACATAGACTGTGGCTCTGTTGGCCTGTAGCCATCAACTCATATTAGGTTTTATGGTGAGTTTCCTAGAGAGGGGCTCTGTGAGTCAACCATAAATCTTTATAAAAGGTGCAATAGCAAAATAATTGTTTAACCTTTTTTATGCTGGATCACATAATCTGGTTCATTGCAAATGTATAAGTACAAGAAGCTAACCTGCCACGATACTATAACCGGCTGTTTCACATTTAAAAAATATATATATTTGAGAAACAAGGTTAACACTGCAAAAACCGATAATATTAGGTGAGAAGATTCTGAGTTATTTATTTGGCTCTCTGAATCACTATTATGTGACTACATGAAGTTGTCACGTCATTCACTTTAGTACTTAAGCAAAGAGGAAAGTCTATCTTTTTCTGAGGCTTCTGCCCCGAGTAATTGCTTAGGGATGATAGCGGGTTAAATATAGATGAGATGGGATTTTTTTTTTTTCACTTGATCTGCAATTTGCCTCTGATGATGAAATAAGACATTATCCAGTTCAGGCCTTTCATGCATCTTTTTTTTTTTTTTTTTTTTTACCAGCAGGCCTGGGTACTGTTTCCGGACCACCTCTAGGGGCAATGTTGTTCTACTTTTCAGAGATAATCTGTGTCCAGCAGCGTGGCAACCTGTGTGCTTCTAAAACTCTCATGACCCATTTAAAATAGATTTCTGTCTGAGTGAAGCATTTGGATAGTGATTAATCATTTGCAGCTTCATTTTAGCTGTGTTTACTGTTTAGTTAAAAGGGTGTTTTGTTGTAATTCTGTCAAACATCGACCGACTGAATGTGACTGTGGTCTGTCAAAAACAAGGTGAATAATTGCATTATTTATTTACACTGATTCTGGTATTTATTTCACATGAAAGCTTATGAAGGATATGTGGTGCATTTGTAAAACGGTGTTCAATCTTGCACAAAAATTCACATTAGTCTGGAGTAATTTAGAACAAAATGTTTATTCAAATCAAAAGGAAGAACTAGACAAAAGGTTAAATCATTCAGAACATAGTATATTCATAGAATATCTATACATCGTCATGATTAACAGACGAAAAAAAAAAGATTAAAAAAACAACAACAACATAAAACTGGAGAATAAGGAAAATTCAGTGAGTAATATTGCACTTTGTTTCTAAAATGTTTCAGATACCATCTCCCAGGTTCTTTAACTCTGAACATTTCAGTTCCTGCCTTTATTAGGTCAGGAGTTTAGCTTAGTTTTGACACTGGACTACTCTGAGGCCCAAGCATATGGACTATGGAACTGACCAACCTGAAACAAATATGTAAGCTTATTCATTGCCGCGTAGCTTGATTTAGTTTCCCTAAGATAAAACCCAAACAAATAACTGCAAACAAGCATTGCCATAGAAAGAAGGGGTTTATCTGCAAGCCCATGTTACCTAAATGTTTCTCAAAAGGGGGGGGGGGGTGCTGCTGATCAACAGCTGCCACCCCCAGGCCTGAGGTGGATCAGAGAGGTCAAGGAGACTAACTCAAGAATGTTGCTGGTTAAACTAAAAAACAACCTATATCAATGCCTGGAAATACATGGAAAAAAAGATTATAATCAACCCTCATCAGCTTCAGAAAATTAACACAATCAAGAGGCCTGTCCAAGATGTCATTTTTTTAAAAACTTGCTTTAAAAGGACTTTTTTTTTTCTCTTCCCTTTTTGTCCTTTTGAATAAACATAGAAAGGTCTAAAACATACAGATGTTGACAAACATAATAAATGAGAACAAGAGTTAGCATAGACGCTGAAAAATGAAGAATCACAATCAGGTCTTATTTCTGTGTCAAGGCCACTAAGATAAGATCACTTTAATAATCTGCAGTTTGTTGATTACTGACAGAAGCTGTATATTTAGTTGCCAGCTGGATCTTGATAAGAGCGTGCACACACTCAACACATACAAACTCGTGTTAGCTACGTTTCAAAATGTAAACTTAAAAAAAAGTACTAATCTTAAAAAGATTGAATAATGCATTAACGTCCTACACAACACTGCTTTACTAAAAAAAAAAAAACTCTACTATTACATGGTTAGTATTAAATGGTTTTTCTCCAGACCTTCACCATTGAATGCTGTACTTTTTTTCTTATTTTCTTATCAAAAAAAGTGCTGCGTATTTTCTTTTCCTGACTATGTCAAACCTCTGTTACAGCTGGTCTTTTGTCTTGACTGAGTTAGAAAACCAATGTATTACTCATGTCAACCTACTACTACTTGTTCTGACCAGTCTGAACAGAAGTTTAACAACGTCCCCAGCTTTCCATTTGTGCCGAGTTTTCTTCTTTAAATAAAGCAGAAGCAGTCATTCCTTGTTTTCCGTCTGTATTATTTTTTTGTATAACCAGCATTCTGGCGGCTTCATTGGTCTGGTAAGAATCCAACTGTTGGTTGGATGAAGTGGGCAAGTGCAGCAGGACAAAAAGGGAATGTGATTCATTTTTAGAAAGCTGCCTTGCTTCTCTGCAGGTCTGTTCTCTGGTTTTGGTAGTTTAAAAAAAAAAAAAAAAAAAAAAAAGGACTCTTCATTATTTTTAACAGTGCCATTAAAAAAAAAAAAAAAAAAAAAAAAAAAACTATAACATTTTTTTTTTCTCTTTTTTTCCCAACCATTTGGCAAGTGAGAAGCCCACCTGAGACAGTGCTTTTTGGGCAGTTATGCAAGCCTGGCTTGCCCTGAGATTAGGAGTAGAGGGGCTGCAGGCAATCAGGGTGAGTCCCTCCACAATGTACCACCTTCTGTCACACACAAATTCACACACACACACACACGCACGCACACACACACACACGCACACACACACACACACACACACACACACACTTTTCTTGTCAGCTACTATTTAAGTGGAAAATGCAGGTCTGCAACCCTCCTAGTCCAAATCTAGAGCAACCTCAAAACTGAAAAGGCTAAAAGCTATTCTATGACTGGAGTTAAATACAAGAACAGAATAACATAATAAACTCAAGAGGAGGGAAGCCACACGTTGATCCAAGCTTAGGAGGCAACATCTTAAGGAGCTTCCAGATGGATGTAGTGTGCTTCAGTTGTTGTAAAAGTCCAGTCTAGTTGTTATTAGTCAGCGCGGAAACATCATAACGAGAAAATGAAAATTCTTAAACAAATTCAGTGCATTGTTCTTGTACTTTTCAGTATTTTTTTGTTTTGTCAAAAATCAAATCCTGTTCTCAGCGTTTGCTCAAAGTTATGCAGATGATAGTCTTAAAAGTTAAGCCTGCCGTCTGGTATTCTTAGTCTGGCGCATTGCAAGGCTGAACCCAAACCATTAATGATTTTTTTCTTTTAAAGTTCTCATTAAACAGAGCCACACAACTCAAGTAAAGAATAAAATGTGCAAAACAAAATTCCAAATGAGGCAGGAGGACCTAGTCTTTGCTCTGTTGTTGACTGCTGCTGCTGAAAGCTTTCATTCATACAGACTATGGTGGTTAGAACATTATTGTTGTTGTTGTTACTGTTCTCTCTTCATCCCATTTCCTTAAGGTGATTCTGCTGAGATTTGGACAAGATTAGTCCTGCCCTTTGTGTGAGGAGCTATGTCCTTATGTGCCACAAGTTCAGAAGAATCAAGGATGAAGAGGAGCTTGGCAGGCTGAGCCTTGGTGATTCTTCCTCGTCATCGTCAATACTAATCACCAGGGCTCGCGCTACTAGTGGGTTTTTCTCATACAGACCGAGTATGTTCATCTGCACATATCCCACCCTCAGCGGGTTGACACAGGAAGGAAGTGACACCCCACACTGGCGACTCCTGTTTCTCTCACTGAGGGAAGGCAGGAACAGATTTGTCCAATCCAACTCAACTGTGGGGAAAGTCTTTGTTGGTTGGCTGGATGTTTTGTTTTTCTCTTGATGACAACAGAATTTAGACAATGCTGTTGTATGAGAAAAATAATCAAAGCTGAGCCTTGCACGCAGGTTCCTTTGAGCTCTCCGAGTCAGTCAGGGGAATTTCAGGGATACCCTCAGCGTGACGGACAGGCATCGAGCCTGCGCTCCTCTGTACGGCTGGCATGATCTGGGTTAGGATCGATCTAGAGTGGGGAAGAGGGGAGAGAGACAGGTTATTTATAGAGACAAATACTTGATTAAGTCTGTAATAGAAATCAATTGAACAAATGCTTTGCTCTATGATTTTTGGGGTTCACCTCAGAGTACAGAGGAGGAGGTTGGAAGCGGAACTCGTGAATATAGGCAAAGAGAGGTCCGTCCAGCTCCTCGCGGGCTGCTGGGATATCCAGACTGCTCTGCCTCTGCTCTTCTGTCACGATTTCTGCATAGCTTGGAGGAGCTGCACAGGAAGAGGAAACAACATTTCAGCATTCTTGGAAATGTGTATTATTTCAAATAGAAAACTACATTTCAGTCATGACGATAAGATCCAGCCTACCTTCAGGCCTCTCAGGCAGACCCAAGCCCAGCCAGCTCATGCTGCACTGGCTGCTGACGCTGGAGGTACGGGACCCAAATGGGTGGAGAGGGATGGTTCCGATTACCAGGGGCAGGTTCAGGGACAGGTTTATCGCACCAGGTATGTCCACGTACACCTGAGCACAGACATGAGGACACCACAGCCGTTTAGAATGTGAACGTCATTCAGAGGTATCATAAACGCCAGTAAATGTGCAATGGTAGGTGTTCAGCACAAAATCAAATAGCTTTTTGACCCTCTAAGATAGAACTACACCACCCAGGGCCCTATGGGTTAACCAGTAGTTGGACAATATGTGGGTCAATGTGTTGATGTCAGTTTCTTATGCAAGGCAGAGCTCTTGCCCGGTGTCTGTTCACAGGGTAAAGAGGTTATAAGCACCCTCAAGGCAGGTGTTGCCACAGATATTCTGGGCTAATGCTCTTAGCAGCATGTGGAGATAACACCTGGCGAAATCCAAGGCCGAGATTTGGCAATGTGAGCTGACTCAGCTAGGTCCTTTACCAGGAGAGATATTGGCCAACTAGGAAATATTGATTCTGTACTGCACTTAATGGTGCTGAATAATGGTGATAATGAGGACAAGGGGAGAATGTAATGAAAGCAGCAACACTTATGTTTCTATGCCAGTGGTCTCTGGACAGGGTGCTTTCCAAACACAACAGGACTGCACTCACCATGAGAGAGTACTCCACTCTGATAATGCTGCAGTCCAGAATGGAGGGTGAAACAGGTGGGATCTTCAGCATCTTGCCGCTCCAGGTCTCCGTTTTGCCTGAAGACAGAGACTCTCCCCGCAGGTTGGCCACCAGCTGCTTGACCTCCTTCATCTTCCCTTTGGCATAAAAGGTCTGAGTCTGGTAGATGGCTGCCTTCGGCACCACCATGCGGGACGAGCAGTTCTCGATCTCTGCAAAGATCTGGATCGACTCTCCTGCAAGGTTAAAGAATGGAAGAGAAGTTAGTTGAAGTTCCTCTATATTAATATCAACAGTGATCTGCAGGATGGGATACCGCCATTGGCTTATCTGGTTAATAAATGACTAACATGGTTATCAATCATTCACTTATCCTCACCTGGGGTGTATCCCTTCCTTTCAATTTTGGCACTTAGGGAAATAGGACCTGAGGTGCAGAACCAACAGCAAAGCGTCTTGTCTTTTGTGCCGGCCTGTGGTGACTGAAGGATGGAAAAAAAGACAGATGTATTACTTAAAAGTCTGTTTATTTTGTCTTTGTTTGTGCCAAAAACACCACAGCAAAAGAGCATAATCATACACAGGCTCTTCTGTTGTTACGATCTATTGCAAAAATCTGACTTGTGTTCCATTTCAACACTCACTCTGTATTTATGTTTCCATAATTCAGAACATTTACAGTCAAACTTGCTGACATATTTCTGAAAACATGAGGCCACCCACGATAGAAATGGAAACTAGAGGCAAGATGTTAAAACGGCAAATTCTATCCAGAGTTCACCCATAATTAGGAAAATGATGTCCTGAGTGAATCATACTGAAGTTGCATTTCTTTCATACAATGCCATGGCCTTCTAAAAAGGCTTATTCGGTATTAAAGGATGCTTTAGAAGAGCTTACCAGCAATAATGGAGTGTTGATGTCAATGTGCTCAAAGACTGTAAATTCCTTCTTGGTCTTCATGGGCAGGAGCCACGGCCTGTGGAGTTCTGCCTTTACCCAGTAGCGCACACTGCCATGCTTCCCTTCAAAAGAGGTAGCCAGAGGTCTGCCAGAAAAAAAATTCAGGCAGAAAAGAAAGGAAGAAAAGGTTATGATAACTGCCACGTATGCAACAGTCGAATAATGATCATTCTGATATTTGGATATTTGATCCCTGACACAAATGTAGTATTGGGACACTTACGTCTGTGGAAGCTCCAGGCTGAATGCATACTCGTGTCTTCCTGAATGGATAGTGGTAAGTCCTTCCTCAGAGTTGTCATCGTCTGAAAAACAAGGAGGACAATATTCCAAACACATGTATACCATACCTGGGTAAAATGCTCTACGAAGGCATCTGAAAGTCATACCAAAAACACAGGGTGGGGGAGACAAAAGAGAATAAACGAATTTTACTTTCATATCTGTCTGTAAAAAATATTATGTATTGAGAGATAAACAGCAGACTAATAGGTCGAGGACACCAAAGAGGTTGAATGTTTGGAGGTGCCAAAGACCGAGTATGCAAAATTGTGGATTTGTGGGAACAAAGAACTACTGTACATCCCAGGGATCTCATTAGGAAAAGATTATGCAAATAAATAGGCCATTATGTGGAAAGAATAAAATCCTAATTGGTTGAAAAATCTTGTCTCACAAACAAGAACTACATTATTCATTATTTTTTTGCTCCAGAGGTTGTTTTTAAAATTAGTTTTTGAAAAAAACAAAACAAAGATTCACTCTAGTTTTTCAAAAGGAGGGGAGGACACTTCCGCGTACTGAAACTGCTCGAAAAAAAAAAAAAATGTTATAAATGAATACAAATATGTTTTCATTTACAACATACAGTGTTTGGAAGTACTGGGTGGACAGGCCGGCTGTGCTTCTGCCAGCTCAGCACTCCCTCCCCCTAGCAGCAGCAGCAGCAGCAGAAGCAGCCGTGTGGTAAACAAGTGCGGAGCTGTCAGTCAAACGGCAGACTCCAGCAGGAGGAGACCGGCCTAAACCGGTGCGAGCAGCTTCCCACAGCCGCTCTGCTCTCATTACGCATTCACTGTGCGACACCGCAGTCGCTACTACAAGCCAGGGATGGACGAAGGGAGCGAGTGCCTGCTCTTGACCACCGACTGCATTTTTCTACCGTTTTAGCCACTTTAACCTCGTAAGGTTTGTGTCGAAATATCACTTTTGGCGAAGGTCTTAGGGTGGCACTTGTTTACAACAATATCCTCCCATCTCTGCGGAAAATGAAGGTGGAACTGCTGGTCCTATTCTCCCCCAATGTTTGCCTCAACAACAACAACAAACAAAAAAACCCCACAAGCTTGAAAAATGACAGCAGTCTAATTCAACTGCCTCACATTTTTTTTTGGGCTAATGCAGAACACACTACAAACTAGCTGTCTATTCATTATTTTTACAGGTACACACAATACAGGCCCCCAAATGGGTGGTGTGTGTTTTTTTTTTTTTTAAACTATCAAAATCTTGCAATATAGTGACACCATTTGGGACCGCAACAACATATGCGGCAAGTACAAAGCTGCAGACAATAAGCTTCAACATCATATTATTTTTCAGCAAATATATATATATTTCTCTAAATCGATATAAGAAGGATGGAAATAAAATACCTGCCCTGCAACTTTTATTGCACTCTTATTCAAACTGCACAATTGGCTCATTTTGCAGGTGTTTTCTTAATTAAAAAGTTGCAGAATTTTTGTCACTCTGCAAGACAATGACGTCATTGG
Organism: Brachyistius frenatus; assembly: GCF_029030835.1. Taxonomy (NCBI): domain Eukaryota; kingdom Metazoa; phylum Chordata; class Actinopteri; family Embiotocidae; genus Brachyistius; species Brachyistius frenatus. Next base: position 2,729,152 of record NW_027210630.1, read on the forward strand.
CCACACATGAGCACCTCAGCCAATGACACGCGGGCGAGGGAGGGGCCTGCGCTTTTCCCCGCCCTCTCTCGGTCCAGTTTTCTGAACAGGATTGAACCGCTTTGAACAATAGGTGGAAACTTAAGAAAAGCTACAAAGAAACAAGCCTGTATGATGTGGTTCTGCGTTCAAATGTCCCAACAAAGCTGCTGATAAATCGCTGCAGGTTATCGTCCTGTCCGCCCCGTGTCTCGAAAACCAATTTAATTCTCACTTTGCGCTTGAAATACTACGAAAAACACAAGAAGCCTGAGCTGCTGTCATTCATTCTGACACCTTGACACCCAACACGCAACGATGGAGCTCTATGTAGCCAATGGCACACAATATACACCAACCATCACCAAAAAAATAAAAATAAAATAAAAAAAAGGCATCAATGTCAGTTATCCCACGTTTGATGCTGTCTGTCCATTATTCTGACATGATCACCACCTGAAACTGCATCTTCCAGTGAACATGGTCCCCAACCAGCAGCATCTCACTCTATACAAAACTTCAGATTTTAAAAATGTTTTTTTTAAACTTACCTCTCTCGTGTCCAATTAAAATATCTTTGTGATTTAGATATTCCACTTCTTCTGTGTAGTTTTGCGTGTAGGCAGTGTTGGATCCAGCATTTCTCGATTCAGTCCAACGAACTTTTGCAAATCCTTTTGCGTGGATTTTGAGAGATTTGACACGGATTTCTCCCGTGACTTCGATCATCACCCTCCCTGAGACGCAGTCCCCGCTTGAGAAAACGGGAACATTGCTGTCATTGAGACAGTCGTAGCTCACCGTGAAGCTCTTTACCTTTCCTAGCACCATGATGGAAAGAGATAGGCGACAGAGACCTAGAAATTAAAAAAAAAAAAGTCTATGAAAAAATAATCTCATAGGAAAAAAAGGGATGCAGTTTTTAGACACTGATCAGTATCTCTGCCCTGCAAAAAGCAGTAGGCACGATCAGTGGTTTCTTTGCGAGCAGTTCATTGAGATGTGTGAAGGCTGAATAACAGCAATGGATGCTGTTATCGTCCGCCTCTCTGCGTGTTGGTCTCCAGTCAAAGACAAGGAAACCCCCGTAGCTCAGCTCACTTTAAGCGACAGCCTGTGTGAAAAACAACCTTGAGCGCATGCGCAGGTCTTCACTGCCCCCACCTTCCGCCTTCTGGAACAAGGCAGAGAGAAGTGTGGCACATAGCCAGATGACAAGTATGGTCAAACAGCTGAAAGACTACACAAAGACATGTTCACCACAGTGGCTTCATGTGTGAGGCATTACAGGTAAAAAAAAAAAAAAAAAAAAAAAAAAAAAAATGTACCTTTAAAATACATTAATGTATCCGGCCCAAAAACTATCATCCCAACTTATTTCTAGACTTGGGAATCCAATGAATGATATCAGGAATATTTTTTCGTGATTGTGTTATAAAAGTGAAACACATATTTCCAGTCTTTCAGATAAGTAATAAGATATTCATAATAAATCACGAATCACACTAGAATGTCTCGTATCTGTTGTAGGTGTACAGCTTTCAACCCTGTTTGGGCATATGCCTTAACTGTGTCCACCTTCACCTGTGATCCACACATGTAGTTTCACATATCCAGACTCACTACATCTATGCACAAGCAGCAAAATCAACAGCTACATTTTTTTTTCACGATGCCTGTATCACAGGGTATGCCGAATTTCTGGTAAGCCTATGATTTAAGGGGGAAGAAAAAAAAATTGAAAATCTTCCTCTACATTTATATTTCACATAGTCTACATTGGTTTTATATTAAGATTAAAATCATCCATGCACGTATGGAGCAGTGCTCTCATTATGTTAAACTCACAGTTTACAGAAAAACAAGTCGCAGGCTCAAAACGCCACCCTGTGGTCATCAATGCTTCTACTACGAGCTGTCGTATTACCTGTTGAACATCACTGACATCATCATGTGCATTGATTTAAAGAAAAAGAAAAAAACGATGATTGCAAAAAAATAATAACTTTTCATTTTAATTCAATGTAGCTAATTACTATACCAATCAGAAATATTATCCTAGAGCAATCTTTTAGAGGGGTTTTGAATTACAGGAAGTAGTTGTATAATAGGTCTATCCGTGTCTGTAGGTCCATGGTTAGCAGATCCTCTGAAATCTAGATGGTTTTGATTAAAAACTCATCATTAAAACAAAGTATTGTCAATCAGATTTCATGCCAACTCCTATAATTAAAATAATAATAATAATAAAAAAATAAAAACATCACCAGTTGCTCTAACATATGCTGCTATTCCTTGTCACCATTTATTAAACTATGTAAGAATTTTTGCTCAAACATATGGACATCAATCTCTCTGATACTTTTGTAAAACAACGCATTAACAGTGTACAGTTGTGATGATTACAGCGCTTGTTCAACGAAGTTTGGTACCATAGAGGCTTTTTAATGTCTAGATGAAGGCTGCCCTCTAGAGTGTCCATTTTGTCATTACATATCAAAGTGGTTGGGTGCATTCGACTCTATGCCGCACTCTGCAGCGCCGATTTAAAGTCATGTGTACTGACTGGACTCACAACATTGCATGATGGTTAGAAATCCTGTCCGACTTTAGCCGGCGCCGCTGCACCGGGTCAGAACCTCTTCTGTGACGTTACTACTCTGTCCTGCTTGGTTTAAAGTTTAACCGACATGCATGTGGTGACGTTTGTTTTTATTTTAAGATTTAATTGTATCCAACACTGATGTAAACTGTGTCTGGTCTGTAAATTTTAGAGAGCAACATATTTGGGTGAATAAACAAGAGTGTCAGCTCATCAGTCTGAAATATTGAGGCTTACATTTATATGCTTAAAATACAGCTGCCCGTTTTTTCACATGTTATATGAACACGTTGCTGCTGAGACACAGCTGGACTGGATTTAATGTGTTGGCATGTTGCTTATTGACGATGAAATGTTTCATGGTACAAACCTGAACATGAGAGGCAGGTAAGATGATCTATGTCGTTGTAAGGACCTCACTGTGTTCAGAGCCCTGACATGACTTATGTTGTTATTTGGCGGTATATATTAATAATGGAAATAAGCTTAAGTGAAAATGAAAGGCAAACACCGCGAGATCAGCCATTAATGTAAGTTTAGGCAAGCCACCTGAAGTAGAAGGGGTATAGAATCAGAAAGCAAGATAGACCAATCGGGCAGCAGGATAGAATAGACCAATTGGAAAGCATGATAAAATAGACCAATCAGACATCAGGATAGAATAGCTCACTCAGACAGCAGGAAAACCTGCACAGCTGCTCTGTGGTTTGTATTTGCATACAAGTGTCAATATTTCAGACTGATGAGCTGACACTGACACATTTACAGACCAGACATATCAGTGGTGGACACATACAATTATGTTTAATAGAAACAACCTCTTTTTTACAGCTTTCTTGCTTGATGTAAAACTACAATGTGTCTGTATCCAGATGTAAAACCTGAGTTGCAGAAGGAAGCAGACCAATAACTTAGGAGAGATAACTAAAGGTGATAACTGCTCCGAAGGTTTCAGAATAAAAACAAACGTCATGGCATGCGTGTCAGTTCAACTTTAAACCTATCAGGATAAAGTAGTGTCGTCACAGAGGAGGTTCTCCGCCGTTGCAGCCGGAGGAGAGCAACTGCAGACGCTTCGCTCCAGCAAGGTTTTGACATCGTGACGTTTTGCAGAGCCGGCTCTAAAATTTCTCACCCTCTTGCAATGTTGCAAGTCCAGCATACATCACTTTAAGTCATGGCTGTGCTGCGCAGCGCCGTATTAAGTCAAATGCACCTAAGGTGTCCGACTTGACGGCAGCCTATTTATACTCCTCCCCTGGAGCCGCCAGCAGCTATCCCCGACCATCAAGTCAGAAGAAGTAAAGCGCAGTTGAAACCCTTTGGCTTTGATTTGTGCATCACCCTAACAACGTTTTTTTTCTCTGAACATTTTCCGAATGATAAGTTTATGATTAATATGATGGGTGGTAATTATTTATGTTTATTGATCAAGCTTCTTTTCCACGTAAACGGTCAAATTCTGTTTGCATATCGGGATAACTTAATTTTAAGTTAAATGAATAAACTCTTATTTTGAAAGCGTAACCAGGATGTGTATAAAGTACACACGAAAGTAGCCAACGGTTGTAGGCAAAGAGGAACTTCTGTCCGTATGCTCTGATTAATCTTTTCTTTTACTTCAGCATATTACCTCAATTATAGGTGAAAATCTATCATGAATAAACTAGTGGTGGCCTTAATTGTCCTTCTCCACAATTATAGACAAAGTATTTGCCAAAATGCAACCAGACCCAACATTGTGATGGTGATGAGTGATGCATTTGTAAGTATGAATTAAACTGCAGTGCAGTAGTTGTGATCTGTGTTTATTAGACTAAAGCAGAATGAGAGGACAGACTTGTCAATGAAAATTAAACACCGTTTATCATAGTCACTTGATGTTTATGTCACCTTTTGTGTTTCTTGAGGATGGCCGGCTGTCCTTTGATCCTGGCAGCAAACTTGTACAGCTGCCATACATAAACTACCTCAGGGAGCTCGGCTCCAACTTTCTTAATGCGTACACCAACTCACCTATCTGCTGCCCTTCAAGAGCGGGTAAGTGACAGATTCCCACTAAAATGCGCAAAAAAAATTATCTTTAAATTGCAACTGAAGAGATATTGTGTTATGTATTTCAAGTGTTTAAGCTTTGTTCTCAGCGATGTGGAGCGGTCAATTTGTTCACCTCACTGAGTCATGGAACAACTACAAGTGCTTAAATGAAAATGCAACCACATGGATGGATTTGCTGGAGAAGAATGGATACCATACCAAGGCAATGGGCAAGCTGGATTACACCTCAGGGAGTCACTCTGTCAGGTAGGCAGACAGTGTTAGAGATGTAGACTGGTGTGTCTGTAAGGGTGAGCCAATATATAAGTGTTGTTTCAGGTAAGAAAACACCCTCACTTTTCCTTATTTCTGATCATCAAACTAAGTACAGATATACACCCATATAGACTAAAATGACCCACAATGAGTAATACATAATAATAGACTGTCTATGTGGGCAGCCATTTTCCAAAACAGTGTGAATCATCTTTTTGGATGCTTGTTTTACATGTTTCTTTCCACTTCCTATTTCTGTGCATCGACTGCAGTAACCGGGTTGAGGCGTGGACACGAGATGTTCAGTTCCTCCTGCGCCAAGAGGGCCGACCTGTTTCTCAACTTGTTGGGAACATGTCAACCGTAAGGATCATGCAAAAAGACTGGAAAAACACAGATACGGCAACGCAGTGGATCCACCAGACAGCTGCTTCCTCACAGCAGCCCTTCGCTCTTTATCTGGGCCTCAATTTACCTCACCCCTATAAAACTGATTCCCTGGGGCCCACTGCAGGAGGATCCACCTTCCGCACCTCACCATACTGGCTCACAAAGGCATGCTTTTTCTCTCCTTGATTTTTAAATGCTTTCTCTGTTGTTGCAAAATTACACTGCATCTCAAATCACTGTGAAATCCTAATTCCTGTTGTTTTTTTTAACACACACACACACACACACACACACACACACACACACACACACACACACACACACACACACACACACACACACACACACACACACACACACACACACACACACACACACACACACAGGTGTCTTCTGAGCTCATCTCTGTTCCCAAATGGTTGCCTATGGCTGCCATGCACCCTGTTGACTACTACTCCACTTTCACCAAAAACTGCAGTGGTATTTTCACCGTGGAGGAAGTCAAAAGCATTCGGGCGTTCTACTATGCCATGTGCGCTGAAGCAGATGCCATGCTGGGTTCGTTGACAGCAGTAATTCACGAGTGGCTGATCTCACCTAGAAGGATTTGAGGATCAGACAGTCAACTCTGACCTTTTTACCCTGGTAGTTTGTACTTGCAAAGTTTGCTTGAGGTCAGACTGACTGTCCTGGCAAAACAACAAATGAAGGAGGCCAAGCATGCAAGGAGCAGTTGTTTCTTCAGGTTCACAAATGCATTGTAGGAAAAAAAGCAAACCAAGCCACCATTTTTTTTGGCAGGATTCTAACAAAGAGAAAAATACAAGTACTAAAGTAAAGTATTCTCAGTGAGAGACTTTCTGTGACATGTTTTACATCACAGCCAGTGCACCACTTTGGCTGTAAAGCAATGCATAACAGCAGGCAAAAGCAAGGAGGTTGATTTTAGGAATATCAGTAATATATCAAATTTACAGGACAAATGTAACAGTAATAACAATAGTTTTTATTTATTTATTTTCCTACTCAAAATTACTAAATATATATTAATATCTATACAATATTTAACATGTGGAACTGTCGAAAGTGAGATCCTGTTCACCACCACTTTATCCTTTCATTACTGTTTGAATATTGTCTCTCGACAGAATTCATTTTTAATCCAGCTGCAACATCCATGCTTATTTTTGTGTCTCCCACACTCTCTGCTTTCACAGGCCAGGTGATTTCAGCCCTGAGAGATTCTGACTTGCTTAAAAACACAGTTGTGATCTTTACGGCTGACCATGGAGAGCTAGCCATGGAGCACCGGCAGTTCTACAAGATGTCAATGTTCGAAGGCAGTTCCCATGTTCCCCTGCTCATCATGGGGCCCGGGCTTATGTCTGGCCTGCAGGTCAACCAGCTTGTGTCTTTGGTTGATCTCTATCCCACTGTCCTGGGTAAGGAGGTGGCAAGACACAACAAAGAATTAAAAACATCCTATTAAGGAATATAAATCACTTTAAATGTCAGGCTACTGTAACAGAATTAAAAAAAATAGTCGATGATGATTTTAGTATTTGAACTTATGCAAAACATGTTTGTGTTTTGCAGACATTGCTGGTATTTCAGCTGGAGGTAATCTAAGTGGCCACTCTCTCCTTCCTCTGCTGTCCACCTCCCATGCTATTTCCAAGAAGCAACATCCAGACTGGGTTTTGAGTGAATATCATGGTTGTAATGTCAATGCCTCTACATACATGCTGAGAAGTGGCCAGTGGAAATACATCACCTATGCAGATGGTCTGAGTGTCTGTCCACAACTTTTTGGTAAATCCTAAACTTCAGCCATAAACTTAATCCACCATGAAAACAGTGATAAAGCTCTCGTGTCCTTTGACTTCTCTGTTCCTCTTTTGCAGACCTTACGCTGGACAAAGATGAACTTCACAATGTGGTTCTCAAATTCCCAGATGTGCAGGTGCATCTGGACAAGCTCCTGCGCAGCATTGTAGACTATCCAAAAGTCTCTACTGCTGTCCATCTCTACAATAAAAAAGCATTTGGTACATGGCGCCATAGTTTGGGGAGAAACTACAGCCAGGTCATTGCTAACCTCAGGTGGCATGTGGATTGGCAAAACAACGTGTTAGCCAATGAGAGAGCTATAGACCAGTGGCTCTACAGCACTTCATGATCATTTTATGATGATGGACTTTGGGGTGTATATTTTAACGAGCTGAAATTGCACTGTGATGAGGCTTTTGCTTCACACAGCCTAATTAAAGAGCCATTTCTGTTACAACTATTATTATGAATTTCACAGTATCCCTTTTAATTAGAATTACACTTTGACTAAACTGAGACGTTTAGTATTACCCACATCTTTTTATACATCTGCCCCTTGACACAAACTGAGCAGTTTTCTGAGAGACTTTTAACATGACTGTCTTTGTGAAATATACTAAATTGCTTCTATTATTCTTTTTATTTTCAAATCAATAAATATTTTGTTCACTTTTTTGCGTATTTCGTTGTTGTTTTTTTGCTGGTTTGAAATTAACATTTTATTCCACTCCTTATTGTGTCTAAACCAAAATCCAAATAGTTTTATTTTGAAAATCCGCAGCGTGCTTCTCTTTCACTTCCGTGTCACCCTGGAGACGCAGACAGCAAGTTGCCGACGTAAACAGTGGGTGGCTCCAAATTTTTATACACATTTTCAAAACACAAGGAATGCAGCGATCTTAGCTCATTGAATAAATAGCATATAAAGCATTTATTGAGGTTTGATTCCAGTTTTTATTCTAAAGTATACAGTTCATGACGCTGACAAGCTATCAGTTGTCTTGGTGGCTGTAAATACATCTAGCTACAGGTTATGGCTAACAATTATTATTTTGGCGTTGCGTAATGATGTGGCAGTATATCTTTTAAAAATGTGTCCTTCTTGTTTCCTACTAACCACAAGATGTCTAGTAAAGAAGTCAAAGCCGCACTGAAAAGTGCGAGAGAGTCCATTAAAAACAAGGAGTTCAAAGAGGCTCTGAAACACTGCAAGGTAAAGTATCTGACACTAAAATACTCCGAAAACTACTGTGGTTACATGAGGCACTTGATACGATAGGAAGCACGATATTGTATAGCTGAGTTTGCTCTCTTTAAATGTGGTTTTAGACTGTTTTGAAACTTGAGAAGAACAATTACAATGCCTGGGTATTCATCGGCTTGGCAGCCAGTGAACTGGAGCAACCAGATCAGTCACAGACAGCTTATAAAAAGGCGGTGGACCTGGAGCCCGAGCAGCTGCTGGCTTGGCAGGTAAGGTCCAAAAACATACTGGTACATCATAGGTGGTTTCTCTAAGTATTCAATACATTACTTTGCTGATCAGTTGAACTTAGATATAGAATAATTCCTACATATTGTACTATTTGTCTCCCCATGCCTAGTGACCAGGGCTGGGTGATATGAACAAAATCTAATTTCACTATATTTTTAACCAAATACCTCAATATTAATATTGCAAAGATATTGTAGGGAGCACCATTGCTTTCGCAAAATATTTACTTAATGATATTTTTGATAAATTATCATGAGTAATGAGGATATAATGACTAAGTGGGTAAAGGTAAACAACAGAACAGCTCTACCAGTCTGGGAAGTTCCGAAAATAATATGACTTCACTGTAATGGAGCCTTTAAAACCAAGAAAAAAAGATATTTAGACCATGAAACAATATTACAAAATCCTAAATCTAACACAATATTTAGTCTCATGTCATGATATGCTAAAATATCAATATATTGCCCAGCCCTGCTGGTAACTATGCACCATGTCAATAATGTGTCTTTTTTTTTTTTTTAGGGCTTAGCAAATCTATATGAAAAGACTGATCAGTGGGATTTCAAAGTTGAGCTACCTAACGTCTATCAGAAGCTTGTCGAGCTGTATGCAAGGTAAAATATGGAAACATTTATAACAGGACATGGTTCTTTAAACTTTGTTAAATATTCTGATGATTGAAGTAGTCATTTGTTCATCTAAAGTCTTTCATGTAATTTTGTAGTTTTGAATGCTTTGGTTTGTGATGTTATTGATTTTCATTATGTTCTCCATTCACAGCTCAGACAAAAACAAATGTTATGAAATGATCCAAAAACTGTCAGATGTTTATCAGTCTGACAAAGAACATTTAAAGGTATGTAATTCAAAAGGCATGTGGTGAAGATGTTTTGTGATTCTTTTTTCACACAATATATTTAAATGCATTTGTACTGTATGTACAGTTGGCGGAAGTTTGGCTGCAACTCATTCAGCTGAAAGAAGAAGAGGCTGTGGATAAGAAAGAGTTAGTGCAGCTATTGCAACAGATGACCCAGCTCCTCTCAGACTGCATCACTGAGGAGGAGCAGGACAATGAAATTCAACAGCATGTAAGAGCCCCCCAAATCTGGACTTCAACTCAGCAACATTATGTGTTTCTTTTTATATCCACATAAATTATTTGCAACACAAATGATTCCATCCCCTCTAATCCACAGTACTAGTCAGAACCTATAGCAGGTTCACCTTACCTTGTGGAAGCTATAAGCTCCCCCCAAAATAACAATTCTATTATTCTTGATGCTGTTTTTGTATATATCTTTATACCATGTTGGGTTTGTTTGTGGTCATCAGTTAGTCACAGCATTTGAGAAGGCCATGGTTCTCATGGATCCTGTACCAGGAGAGGAACACAAGAAGATCTCAGCTGACTATGTCAAATGTCTGTCAAAGGTAAGTGCATCTTCTCTTCTCTTGTCTTTACCTCATCTTCACAGAAATTCAACGACCATTAAAGTGTGCCCTATTCATCAAAATAGTTCACCTCTTCCTTGGATGTGTTGTTTCATGAAGTTATGTTCCTGAATTACCTTAATTAATTGCTCTTACTGAAGCTGCCACAAGAAGAAGCCAAAATGAAAGTGGCATGCCAGTCCATGTTGTCCTTCTACCCCAACCAAAGCTACCCACTGGAGGTTCTTTGTTCTCATTACCTTAAAACAGGTAAGACACTGTTGTCTTGTTCATGAAAGCCATAGTATGTTAATAGTATTGAAGATGTTTTTTCATTTCATGAAATCCCATTAAGTGCTTCACTGGGGCATTGGGAGCAATCCCCTTAGTACCATAATATACGTCATGTTTTCATTTGAAGGTAGCATGAATGATGATGCAGTTAGCTGTTTCTCCCGGCTCCTGGATGTGGCCCCTAACAATGGATTAGGTCACTTGGGCCTGGGCACCAAAGCACTGCAAGAAGGGAGGTATAAAGATGCCATTAAGGACCTTGCACAAGGTTAGTTTTAACATTAACTGGTAGTGCATTCTGCTCTAAGTGTAAAAAGTACCTGAACACTTAATACTGAGATATACATTAAACCTTTTTTGTTGTAACTGTCCATGATTTGTTTATTCTGTTATATTAGGACTGAAGAAAATTAATTCAACTGCAGGATGGTACAGTCTGGCTGAAGCTCAGTTTAAAATGCACAGATACTCTGACAGCGCTGCATCATGCTCCCAAGGTATGTTTTACTTAAGTTCGTCAGATAATTCATGACAAAAAAGAATATGTCCTGTCAGACTTCATTAACAAAACAACAAAGGGATTTGTGATTGAACAGAGATGTTAACCAAAGGGCATCTCTCTTCAGTTCTCAAAAAAAGTTACTTAACTTCACTGTGTGTGTCTCGTTCTATTAGGTTTAGATGTGTGTACCTCCGGAGACAAGGAGCTGAGGGGCAAACTGCTGAGATTGAAGCTAGAGGCTTTCGTAAGAAGTGGAGGAGGGAAGGCCGCAGACGAGGCTTTGGAGACGTTCTCACATGTAATGTGATTGCCTGGATTATAGAGCATGTTGAATTTATTGTATATAATTTCAGCATTTAAATAACTTATTGTGGATGTAGTATGTAGAGTTTTGCAGTTGTGAAAATGTATATACAGTACTTGTGTATGCTGCAGAACATTAACAGAAATGTCATGTCTACCTTTAATTTTTTTCTTTTTTTTTTAGATTCCCGAAGCTGAAAAAGACCCTCTTCTATTGGCCTTCAAAGGACGCGCATATCTTAACAAAGGACAGATTGATCAAGCTCTTAAGGTTGCAAACCTTTTACACACTAAAATTTGCCAATGAAAGTGTCAGATTTATTTTATGATCAAATAAATAATTCCACACATATTCAGCTTGTGATAACAGAATGAGATGAATATGGGTTTTGTATTATATCAAAGATGGGTTTGTGCAAATGAAACCATTATTTCTTTAATAGCTGTCATCACAACTGGTGGCGTCCAACCCGAACTTGGCCCAGGGATTGGTACTGAGAGGACTGGCACATTTAGCCGAGGGCAAGAAGCAACTGTCAGAGCAGAGGTAAAAACGGTGTTTTCTTTGGCATTCTACTCGGTTAAATGCTGGTGTGTGGTACGATAAAGTTCTCTTCATTTAACTTGTTTTTCCTTGTCCCTCTGTTGTGTAGTTTCCTGAAGGCTGCTAGCCAGAGCCCAGACAGTGGAGAATATTATTTCTTGCTTGGACAACTCTACTGGGACATGGGAGAGGAGACCCGTAAAGACCGGACCAAAGCCCATACACACTTACTAAAGGTTGGTAAAATTATATTGGACATTTTTGAATATCTGGTAGACAAGGAGAATTGTGTATTTGTATCTGTTCAGATATAATAAAATGTTGCCTTTTTTAAGGTCTCAAGTGTTGATGGTCCAATTTATGAAAGATTATTGCTGAAGGACTCAAATAAAAATTTAAAAAAATGTCATATTCTCTTTTTTTGTTGTCAGAGGTGAATGCATCTTAGTTTGAAAACTTAATTTGTCTATTTCAGGCTGCAAAGTTAGATCCACAGCTCAGCAGTGCATTTCGCTACCTTGGCCATTATTATCGGGAGGTGGCAAATGATTATGGCCGTGCACAAGGCTGCTATAAGAAGGCCTTTCAGTTGGACGATGACGATGCTGAATCCGGTGCTGCCTTAGTGGATCTCAGTATGAGGCAGGGGGATATGGTGAGTGGCCTCTTTGTTATAGTTCTGTAATTTCCCTACAAGTGCCTCTCAGATTTGTCTTGCTATTTCGTTGGACCCTAATGTTCCATGTTCTCCTTTCCCTCCTTCCCTTCTTGTATAACCCCATTTCCTCTTCCTTAAATGCCACAGGACACTTCCTTAGCAATACTTCAGTCTGTCATAGAGAAAGCCACTCCAGGCTCAGCTAAGTGGGCCTGGATGAGACGAGGCCTTTACTACCTGAAGATCGGAGAACATCAACAGGCCGTAGCTGAGTAAGAGTTTCCAATCTGAGACAACTACATTTATGACCCTGGTCTTAGATGTTTTAAGTGTAGCATTATTGATCCTTTAATTTATATTTATAGTCTGCAGGCAGCTCTGAGAGCAGACCCCGAGGACTGGGTGTGTTGGGAGTGTTTAGGTGAGGCCTACCTAAACCGCCGGAGCTTCACAGCAGCTCTGAAAGCCTTTGGTAAGGCCCATCAGCTTCAACCGTGCTCCATCTACAGTGTCTACCAGGCTGCTGCTATCAAACAGACTCTGGGCAAGTTCAAAGAGGCGGTCGCAGAGTACTTGCAGATCACAGCACAGCAGGACTATGTTCCTGCTCTTAAAGGTAGGTGTTTATTTCGTTGGACCCTAAACATGCACCTCATTTGATATAATGTTGCGCTTTTTTTTTTTTAATATACATATCTCCAGTGTGTAATTTGTCCAAACCTGAACATTCATTTGATTTATATGGTTTGTTATTCAGGTCTTGGGGAGTGCCAACTGTCTCTGGCAAAGAGTTTAATGGAGGACTGCAGAGATGGAGGAGCCATTGACCTCATTCAGCAAGCCATACAGAACCTCTTCAGGTAATGATTTGGCATTTATTCAACTTGCAAACCTTTTATGGAGTAATTTTTTCTTTCTGATTTACTGCAGATATTTCACTATTTCTAGTTTTATCTAGCTCCTCTTTTTACATTTTGTGTTCTCCAGAGCTGCACGGCTGCGACCAGACCTGTCTTGTTTGTGGAAGCTACTTGGAGATGCTTGCACTGCAGTCAGCACTGTGTCATCAACCAGAGCCCAGGTTGCAGTGCCAGCCTTACTGGCTGGTTTAGACCCTAACACACAGAGCCACCTACTGAACCAAGCCCAGACTCTCAAAGTTGGTGAGAGGTAGGACCAATATCAGCTTTTACTATCGCAACTCTGTCAAATAATACATGTATAAGACACTGTAACAAAGACGACACTGAATAACATTAATAAATGATAACATAGTGGTCTTTTTGTTGCCCTTGGTACCGATGTCCTCCCCTGTTGGTTAGTAAGAGAAAGTGAACAATGAACATTAAGTTTATGTGTTTCTACTGTAGGTGCTATGCTCGTGCTTTGAAGCTGAGGCCTGAGGCCCCCACCCTTTGGTATGACCTAGGACTCAACTATTACCACCAGGCCACCCGCATACCCTGCCTCACAGAGGGAGACCACACCTCCCCATCTCTGAACCTGGAGAAGGCCCAGGAGGTGATTCAAAGTGTCCAACACAACATGTTTGCATTGTTTGTCCCCAGAAGTGGTTTAAGTGTCTTCTTTTTTTTTTTCCTCAGTGTTTGAAAAAGGCTATCATGATGGACAGCGAGAACCACAGCTACTGGAATGCACTGGGAGTGATTTCCATGAACACAGGTAACAATATGTTTCAGTTTTCATGTCTTGTTTTTTGAAATTAATTAACGCTGGCCGACTGCCTTAGTAGAAAGAACTACAGTTTGTTAGGAGCTTTATCTATTATAAAATGTTATTTAAAATGTTTTGATAGTTTGATAGCTATCCAATACTGAGCTAAGTTATGTGTTTAAGTATAACTTCTCAAGTAATTCAAATAATAATACAACTACTTTTGATTGAAGTCTGTCAGAGAAACTAACACCGCTCTGTCTTATCACTTTTTCTGTCACATCAGGTCTGGAGAACTTTGCTCTGGCTCAGCATTGCTTCATCAAGTCCATTAAAGTTGAGACAAACGTATGTACAACATGTTTATTCTGGTGATGAATAGTACTCCTGTAAAATATTCCCATGTGTTTATGGGACTTTTTCCTTTTTTCAATGTTCCCTCAAAGAATGTTGTTGCCTGGACAAACCTGGGTACTCTGTATTTGAAGAAGGACAACATAGAGGTGTGTGTGGTCACTTTCCTTCTATAATCTGTTTATTTTTAATCACAGCTAGTTGACATTTTCATTATTAAACTGGATTTCTTGTTTTAGCTTGCACATGAGGCCTTCAAGATTGCTCAGTCCTTGGAGCCACTTTATGTCAACTGCTGGATTGGACAGGTACCCTTCACACCACTATAATACATCAAAAGGCAATTTGTTAAAGGTCACTTTAATGCCACCCTGTTGAGGAAATATCTACTTGGCAATAGCTCCCTGAGCCTGAGGTATAATTATTACTTTGGGTAGTACAAGCACAAAGGATACTATTTCTTGTTGAGTGCCCCCATATGGTTTGGTTCGACTGAAAGTACTGACATATCAATGTGACTTTTTTGACCTCTTTGTCTTTATCTTTGTAAATGATAGTTTATCCCTTTGTCTTTCTCCCAGGCACTAATAGCAGAAAGTGTGGGAAGCTACGACACCATGGATCTTTTCAGGCACACGACTGAACTAAGCACACATGTACGTGACATCCCAAAACCATCATTAGCTGGATAATAACAATCTTTACTGCAGCGTGCTTTGCTAAACCTTCAGTTCTAAGCCTTTTGCTGCTACTAGTAAGCGATTAGTGATGGTACTATGATATAATATAAAACACAGTCAATATGTACTCTTGATTTGTCTGACTCAATATTCTCTGCCTTTCTCTTTCATCTCCATCAAACTTTCATCAAACATCTCTCTCCATCAGATGGAGGGAGTGAAAGGTTATGCCTACTGGGTTTGTTCCACCCTGCTGGATAAGAGCAACAGAGACTCTGAACTGTACCGCTACAACATCGTGCAGATGAATGCCATCTCTGCTGCTCAGGTGGCACTTAGCAAGTACACAGGTACAGCACCTCTTTGTGTGCTGATGTGCATGCAGGATCCACAGATGCATTGGTTTTCATTTGGGTCATTTGTTTCTTTTGCACCCCCCTCAGAGAGGATCCAATCGGACCCCGAGGCCTTCATTATGCTGGGCTACCTGAATGAGCATCTGCAGCTGAAGAGGCAGGCCTTACAGGCTTATCAAAGGTGTTTAAATTACACTGACTGACTCTGCTGGCCGATATTGTGTTTATTATTATGTTCATCTATGAGGAACATCATTTTATAAATATTGGTACCATTCATTTTTCTGTATCTTCTGTCTTTAGAGCGGTTGAGCTGCTGCAGTCCATGTCCTCCTCAGAAGAGCTGGCCTTTTCTCTGGGCAGCTATGGCCGTGCTTTATGGTAACCAGCTGTCTCATTAGGATGTTCTTTACCATTTTATAAAGTGCTTACCACTCACCTCAAACTTCACTCTTTCTGTATTCTGCTGTGTCTTTTCCAGTACGTCAGGCCAGTGGGAGGAGGCAGTGCATGTTTATAAATCCACTCCACTGCAGGAGCTCAGTGACCTGGTCGGGCTGGCTCTGGCCTACTGCAGGGCAGGACTCTTCCCAGAAAGTGTCAACAGTAAGGATTGGGAAACATACCGTAATCAGACATTGTCGGTGTGTTTACATGCCAGAGTGACTGTTAATAAACTGTTCTGTGTCTGTGATAGCCTATGAACGGGCATTGGCTGTGGCATCCAATGAGAAGGAGAAAGCTTACATATTGACAGCTCTGGCCCTGCTGCAGCACCTGCAGGGCAACCTGGACTCAGCCAAGACTCTGCTGTTTAAATGGTGAGTGGTACTGTTTATCTGGACAGTACTAGTTGTGTATGTTTTTCGTCCTTGTCCTCTTAACTAAAAATACCCTTTACAGACTGATTGATGTGTGCTTTCCTGGCCAGTCTTCATATATTCATATATTTTATGCCATATAAAAGAAAAACTTGAAAGATTTTTCAAAGTTGTTATTGTTACCTTGTAATACTTTTGAGAACAGGGCAACATGCTGTAGTCAAAGATCATAATATTTGCTCCCAAAATTTGGACCTTTTTAATTGTAATGTTAATTTTTAAAAGGTGCTTATGGCCAAACATTCACAAGCTTGTATGCCAAAAATATCAAACCTGAAAGACAAAGCATTACAAAAGAAACAAGTTGTACATACAAGGATCATGTATATGGTAGCTTCTTACATTTCAAAGAATGCTGTTTGACAGAAAACTGCCAAGCCTGACATGCTGGAGCTTCCTAAGACCATTTGATTGTTCCAAGCAAAATCTATTAAAAAAAAAAAGCACTTGAGGATAACATGTGATAATATTTGTACTATACTAAGACTATGTGTCTCTCTGTTCTCTGTGTGCACAGCTCGATGTTAAAGGAGCCGATCTCAGAGTCTCTGCTGTGTTTATGTGCTCTGGGATTGGTCCGCGGAGACGCCACGCTAGCTGCTGCTGCCCTGACTGAGCTGCTAAAGCAAGGTTCAGCTTCTGGGAGTGTTGTCGAGCAGCGATGTCTACTCACCTGCACCTTGCTGGTCCTGCAGGGCAACTACAGTGCGGTGCAAAGAGAAGCTTCCAGAGCTGTACACAGGTATTCTAGTTGTATGAATTGCACCGTCCTGATGTGCTGTATCCTACAATAAACCTAACGTGACTTCAAAAAAGACATCAAATTTTATGCACTTTTTGTGTGGGATTGCATAAATGATGGCAGATAGTATAAGTATGTACTGTATGATTGCGTGTATTTACCATCGTCCATAGCTATGAAAAGACTGCTTCTGTCAGTCATATGTAGACCTGTGCCGGAACATCAAAGTGAGTCTGCGGCTGAAAACTCAGTTACGGTATATTCTAAAAAAAGATGGAACAGTTCCCTGGACATTGCAGCAACATATTGTACACATAATAAGTCTTCCTTTGTCTTATTCATCCGTCATATTTACAGCAATCCTGGAAACTCGTCTCTGTGGGCCCTTCTGTCCAGAGTGGTCCCACAATACTACCCCAGAAAGGCAAACGTAAGCCTGTGTAAATATACAAACATAAAACACATCCCAAGCACAAACCCAGGACATCTAGTCTAGTCACATTTAACTTAACAGTCTCATCTACTCTGACTATAGTACTGCCAGACAGTTGTAATGCTTTGGCTCATGGTTTTAACTTCTGTGTGTTACAGGGTGGTGCCACGGCCGGCCATGTAGCCTGTCTCTCCAGTATGACCCAAGGAAAGGTAAAAATACGACTTAAGAACTTTGTTTTAATGCCGTATTGTGACTTTATCTGTTGTGTTCTTTGTCTGTTATTCATTCTTTGACCTCACTGACATTTAATTTCATCCCGTAATCCGTTATTTATCTTGAACTTTACCACGGTTAGTCTGTTGCAGATGTATTGTAAATTGTAGCTATTTCAACAGCTGGTATCATTGCCACAGCACTTCTGTATTTGAAATTGAGATGATGTAACTTGTCTGACTGCAGAGGGCGCTGTTGTACAGTGGAGTGAACCAGCTGGCCAGCGGGAGACACTCTGGAGAGGACAGTCACAGGAATGCACTGAAGACTTTGCAGAGAGCCGTGTTCCTCTGTCCTGGTAGACACACACACACACACACACACACACACACACACACACACACACACACACACACACACACACACACACACACACACACACACACACACACACACAAACTACCTCACATATGAACACTGTTAACTCCACCGTTCAAAAGTGAAAATGGAAATGGCAGGTAGACATCAGTATCTACAAATTAACATGTAAATACTCTATTTCAGAGGAATTATAGTTTAAGTTATATGTTTAAATATATGTTTAAGACTCCACTTTGACAATCACTATTTCAGATAGTGTCTCTGATATCATACTTGTTACTACACTTGTTCATGTTCATCCGTATCAGATAAGTGAAGAGAAACCTTAACCTTGAAAGGAATACTGCAGCGCTACATGTAACATTGTTGTTCATTCACTAAGAACATGACTGTGTGAGATTCCTGCATTCCTGCGTGCATATCTGAGTCTTCATTGCGCTCTCTACTTTTAGATGATCCAGCAACGTGGGCGGGGTTAATGGCTGCCTGTCACACCGAAAACACTTCCTGCTATCTTTCTGGTTCTGCTCCCTGCAGACAAACACTGGAGCAAACCCTCATGTCAGTGGTCTCTGAGAAAGGTGCGTTCACTGCCGTGCTTTTACTGTGTTTCCTGTTTCGTGTGTGTGTGTGTGTGTGTGTGTGTGTGTGTGTGTGTGTGTGTGTGTGTGTGTGTGTGTGTGTGTGTGTGTGTGTGTGTGTGTGTGTGTGTGTGTGTGTGTGTGTGTGTGTGTGTGTGGATGTTTGAGTGCATACCTAACACCTCTCTGTTTTCCAGTGCGTAATGTGGAGGAGATAGAGCGCCCTCTGGCCCAGTCTCTGGAAGGCTGGGTACTACAGCAGGCAGTGACTGGTCTCATGCTGGAGGGACAGCTGGAGCAGGCAGAGGCCCTTTGCACACAGGTGGGACATAAACACTCGCACACACTGTCATCACACACATCCTCAGCATTATTTCACTATAGAAAGGTTAAACAACATGATGAAACTTTCATTTTTGTGTTTCTCATGTTCCCCGCCTTTATCCCAGGTGCTGACCGTGTCCCCCGAACACCCAGCAGTGATGCTGTCATTGAGACAAGTGCAGTGTCAGCGCCTCCTCCTGGCTGGAGGTGGTGCTGTCCTCCCAGAGCCTGTTTTAGAGCAGCTCAACAAAGCCGTGGCGATGAACCGCACCAACCTCGGCGCCTGGCACGTAAGTGGATAGACCGTCATTTATATCACAGCTTAGCCACATTGTTCACGTGGACATATATCCACGTAGCAACAACAACCAACCCAAGCAAACGCCATTTCACAGTAAGGCTTGAAAGTATTGATTGTGTCAGCCGTAGGTGGTCACTTGTTGAAATGTTAAGGTCGTGTTGTATTTTCTATTTTTCTCTTCTGTCCTCTGAGACATTGTTCTAATGACCACAATAACCATTTCTGTTTCTTGCTGGAGACCTCGGATTGTTGCACTTATCATCAAATAGCTGCTGCCAGTAGGGGAGACGCAGCAAAAAGCCTTGAACATGTTGGCAGATTGTAGCTGTGACCGTGAATATTATAGCATACAGTGAATGTGGAGTTGAGATTTGCAGCAATATTGTAATAATCATAGTCCATTCTGTACAAACATAGACAGATTATGTGCAGTCATTACTGAATCAACATGTAGTCAAAAGCTTTATCTAATGATTGCAAATAATTATCAGTGCTCTTTCTGGAATTACTAAAACAGCTATTTGGATTATTAATATTATAATGAAGGCAATTTTCTTATTATCAAAATATTGGATTGAGAAGTCATTTTTTATCTTTTTACTACTTGAACATATTGTAATTTTCAATCAGTAGTTTTTCTTTTCTTTTCATGTTTTCTCTCCCACCTGTCCCTCTGTAAATCTTACCAGCCTTACGTCTTACTCCCTTCACGTAGTGGCTGGCCGAGGTGTATCGTGGCCAGGGTCTGCTGGTTCAAGCAGTCATGGCGTACAGGCAGAGTCTGCAGCTGGCCTCGCAGCTCGGCGTGCACAGCTGCCAGGTGGCCAGCCTGCTCCGACTTGCCCTGCTAGCTCTTGGACCCTGTATGGTGAGTTCCTGGAAAATTGAAGTCTAAATCCAAAGTATTCCTAATTTTAGAATGGTAAGGTACAGCTATTATAGCACAACGACACAACTATATACATAAACCATATACTACAAACATATACAAGTATATACAGCTATTACTACATTACTGTACAATATGCATATACAACTATTGTGCAGCTGTACAACTGTATCAATACTGTGACTATTAACAAGGATATTTTAAACATTACATGATTTATGATTTTACTGCTGTTTATTTTTTGGCCCGGAAGTAATGTTTTAGCAATAAGTACCAGGAGTGTCGTACAATAACGACAGCTGCATATTACTACACGCACGCAGAGCCAGAGGCAGCTTCTAACTACATCCCCGTCAAGTGGGCAGAAGCAAAGTAGAGGAGATGAAAGATGAGTGAATATCCAGCTGTGAATTGTGGCATCAGCCGCCAAGGTCAAATGAAAACACAAACAAAACAAGACGCCGCTTTTGTGATTTTACTGGCGTCGATTTTAGCCCGTCGCTCACGGGACAGAAAATCCTACATTTACCAACCGACTGTGAGCGTAATCTAATTTAGATTACAGCCACTGCTTCTGTGAAAGCTGTTACTGACACATAACAGCCAGGTGTTAAAACACACAAAAACTGCAGTTTAAAGGAATACAAGTGTAGTAGATTCTCTTTGCTAGTTTTTATCTGAGCCCTGTGCAATCTGCCCTCTAAGGCGGGTGTCCCAGGAAATGAGTGGAAGGACCTGGTGCTGGAAGCCACTACGGAGGTTTTGAAGCTGGGCTCGTCCTCTGCGGCTCTCCTTTTCCAGGCCCTGCTTCAGTACGTGACCAAGATGGCTGCGAGGTCAGTGCCTTTCTCTGTGTTCCTTTTTCCACTACTGGAGGAGTTGTACAAATGCACATGCATATGTTGCAAGTGTATGAGCTGTTCTACAAAGATATGCAAATTATATGAACCCATTAGCATGTGTAGTTCATCATCTGAAGTGAGTACATTAATCATACGATTTCTAAAACTTCAAATTCATGCCTCCATCTGTCTTTTCAAGATGTTGGTACTCTTGGAACTGCAAAAAAAAAAAAAGGTTTCCTCTCCTGACGTATTACCGTTCTGTCACCACCTCACAGGCCTGCCAGGGTGCTTAATTAGTGCTGTACTCATCAGAGTGCCAATCATGACCCGGCCAAATTCCTTGAGAGATGCCTCAAAAACTCCTCTGTACCAATATCAAAAGCCCTTTTCAAGCCCGGACATCGATTTTACGATTGTATTTTCTGTTGTGGACACAGACGGGGTTTGAACCCGGACCAACAGAAGCAGAATGTTAATTTCAGATGGGAAATTTGTGCCAGACAGTTTCCGCAAGATGACACATCGGATCAGCAGGCGTCCAGTGTCCATGTCTGTGTTTTGTCTTTCACAGGGAAACAAGGAGGTTGCTGGAGAGGCTGGTGTACGTTCCCTCTCAAGATTTCCCAGTGACGGTGGTGCAGGTGGCCAGCTGGTACCTCCTCAGACACCTGCACGCCAAAAACGACCAGGAACTCCTGAATGTGAGCACACAGCGGCCACGTGCCTCCGCTGGCACCAGATTGGAACCGTTTTGTTGGGATGTATTTATTTAAAGTGCCGCTTTCCACCCATGGCTCCTGTGGAAAATGATAGTCGTCAAACTAAAACTGGGCATACTTGTGTCGTTACTTGTGAATTGGTTGTTTACCCAAACACATTTTCTCATCTTTTTGCAGGTCCTTTTGCAACATGCCAAAATGAACGGAGATCAAAGACTGCTGGAGTTTCATTCACAGCTCGCCTCGTCTCCATCCTGATATCTGCAAGCGCATCGTTGTGCGTCTACAAAGGCTTTATGAAATCATTTTGCTAAGCAGCGTTATCTACAGGCAAATAACTACCGCAACCACTTCAGCTTTTTTTTTCTTTCTGATCCTCGTGACTAAATATGAAATCTTATTAAACTGGACAATATGAGTCTGATATCACACAAATTGATTTATTGGCTTTACATGATTGTTGTTCAGGAAATCAAATCAGTTCATAAAACGATGACATGTTTCAAAAATGAACTTAGTAGTAGTAATCATGTTTACATTCTGGCTGAAATAAAGTAATTTTGCTCAATAATATGAAGATGATCTTATCTTGATTGTACATAACTTTAACACGTGCTGATATCACAATATAGCATGAATGATGCATAAATCAGAAGATTGTAGAGGTCATTTCAACAGCACTTTAATTTATACAAAACCCTGGAGACAAAATACAGATATTCTAAATTCATTATTTTACATTCACAACTTGTACTAATTACAGTTGTTCACTTGTGAGAGAAAAAGTACCATTACACTCTGAGCTGAGCATTTTAACGCTTCAGTAAACTTCAGCTTTGGATTTCTCTTCACCCCGCCAGGTCACGAGGACGTCGATGTTTGTTCCATCTGTGTCACAACCGTGCCTTACACTCTCTCAATTTCTCCCTGAACAAAAATGCTTTTTCATGAAAGTGCAGATGTTTTTCCCACAGCCCCAGCACAGTTGAATGATGTGTGCAGAACCATGCTGCTGCTTCCGCCTGCACAGCGAACACACAGCGCCACCACCTCCACCGCTCATGAGACTATTATCTACAAGCTGTTGAAGGTTGGACAACACCTGGTTGTGGGCCCTTGCGATGCCCACGACCTTCACTCTTTTGGGGTCGAACACGCAGTCCTCCTCCAGGCCGCTGGGCACAGCTTTCATACCACAGTTGGGGGGTACCCAAGCAGTGTCGTAGCCCTGCGAGCTCCAGCTCTTCTGCATGGGATGTTGGTCCTTGTCGATACGTTTGACCCGGCCGACACGCACCCACAGCTCGAGGACCACGCGGTCGGCAGGGTTACTCTTCAACGGATAACGTTCTGCCTTTTTCTTATCACGACTGACGTACACGCCCTTTCCCAGCATGCCGTCTGCTGATGGTATAAAACCGCTGGCAATAATGATCTTTGCGGTGTCAACTTTGGTGCCGTGGTACATGGTGTAGACGCCTCTGTCTTTGGGCGTGTGGGAGGCCCCCAGCTCTGAGCAAGGAGAGTCATCATCGTAGGTCACCTCCCAGCCAGTGAACTGCACCGACATCCTGCTTCAGTCCTGTAGTTCCAACACCACAAAGACCAGTGACCTGTGAGAAGTGAACATAAAACTATTTTTTACGCTGTAACAGATCCAAAAGTGACTGGGTGGAGCAAGTTACTTGTTGGCTGTGTACTTTAATGGAGTGGAAGTATAAAATAGCTTAAAATGAAAATATCAAAGTGACGTTTTTGTACTTCTGTGCAGTCCTTAAGAGTGTATATGTAGTCACTTTCCACCAATGACAAAAAAAAATAAAAAATGATGCCGCTATTAAAAAAGAGTCACAAATTTTGATCCCTGTGATGAAATTAAAGGTGATTTTTTTGACGTCACTAATTCAAAACACGACCTGAACTCGGTGACAGCAGTAACTGGAGTCTTATGTATTCGACGATGCTGTTAAGACTTGGTGATCACAGTTTTTAAAAGCACCGCTATAAAAGATATAGAAGCACCATGTTGGATACAAACTATCAAAACAGGCAATGTGTCATTGAAGTAAAATGAAAAGAAAGCAGTGGTATGCGAACATTTCTAAAATCCTTCATCTGTATCATAAAACACCTATATTTTATTGGCAGAAACCAACCATGCTTGCTAACTTCACGTTCGCTAAGTTTTCTGACAACCAAGAACTCTTTCATCGAGAAGTAAACTACTTTTAGATTAACTCAGTCTAAAAGTCTTTTACTGCTCATTCTCTAAAAAAAATAAAAATCTGACAAGCTAAACACTAAATCGATTAGTCAAAGTTAATAACTTAAAGTTCACGAAATGTCAGACCTTACCGTCAGTGAGGAGTCCTTTGATTTCCTATAAGTGTAATCGTTTTCACTTTCGCTTTTACACCGAAGGTATAAAACACCTCAGGCAATAGCTGTATTATCCTAGCCCACATTGATAAACCTTACTTTCGACAAGCGCTTACATGGCCGGTTAGCTCAGTTGGTTAGAGCGTGGTGCTAATAACGCCAAGGTCGCGGGTTCGATCCCCGTACGGGCCACTCACTTTTTTTTTTTTTTTTTTTTTTTCCACACAGCTGGCACAGGTTTGCTTGAATTAGTTGTAATTCATATTGGTAAATATTTCCCTTTAGAGATAGGTTTAAAGTTATTGTTCTAAAATGTATGTCAGCTGCTGGATTAACACCCTCCCTCAAATGCTTATTGATGAGGAGATCAATTGTAACTTTGTTTGTGAATACTATTTACAACTAAAATGCAATATTAGGTGGTATGACAAGGGCAATTTGCTTGAGTCCCTAGGATCTAGAGGCCCTCGGGTCTTGAGGAACACAGACCCTCCCTTTTTTTTTTGATAAGGTATAGTGCCTATTTCTAAATTAGTTTGTGTTTAATCAAATCACCTAACAGAAATCTTGGGGCCAGGTTAGCCGTATTGTATCAGCCTGACAAAATGGTTATTTGATATTCCAGCCATTGCTCATACCTTCCGCCACTAGGTGTTTTTCATAGTGGCACACAATGAAAAAACACTTTGAAAAGAGACACACGTAAAATTGGTCTGTTCTACCTTTTAATCGTACATCACAACTTTGATTGGGAACATATTCCTTAATCTTTTCCATATGTCCTGTTTGAATGTGGGGAAATTATACTTTCACTCACGTCTGGCTCTTCTTCACCTGAATCCTTAATTTTCTAACCATATCAGTATGAAATCATGAAAATATGCTGATTTATCAGTTTTTCCGATGAGGAAACCTTACTGTAACAAACTAGAGAGAAAGGCTTTGACAATATAACAGTGTCATTTATTGGATTTAATTCTGTTGCGTGATTTTGTGATGAATACATTAAGATATCAGTACATAAAATAACTGATTTAAAGGCAATGCGGTAGAAATAAGAAATGAAAATCAGTGTTTCACAATCAGCTGGTTCAGATCATGAGTAAGATTGTCAAGATCACTTCCAGAGGAAAACATGTTCAGCAGTAACTATTTGTTGCACCAAGCACAGATGAGAATCTTTACTCTTGTTCATCTCAACTTCAGCTTTTTCTCCACTTTGCTTTAAGGAAATAGAAAAGTTGCATTGACTTTGGATGCTCCTTTTGATCATCCCGCTCCAACGGCTTCCTTCATCCCCAGTCACGGACAGAAATGCTTGGACATGAGAGTGCAGATGTTTTGGCCGCACTTCCAGCACTTTTGCTTGATGTGTTGAGATCCGTGCTGGGTCTTTCTCTTGCACAGGGAACACAAACCGGCAGTGCCACCAACTCCTCCCCTGCGTTTTTTCTTTTTTTGTGCCAGAAGCTGTTGCAGCTCTGTCTGTATGGAGGTGTTTGGTGCGCTTTCGATGCCGACCACCTCCACTCTTTTGGGATCAAACACACAATCTTCCTCCAGGCCCTTGGGCACAAATGCCAGGCCACAAGTGGGGGGTATCCAGGCGGTGTTGTAGCCATTTACCTGCCAGGTGAATTGCATTGAACTGTCGTTCTTGTCGATGCGTTTGACACGGCCAACCCGCACGCGTAACTCAAAGATCACACGGTCGGAATTGTTGCAATTCAACGGATAACGTTCTGCCTTTTTCTTATCACGACTGACGTACACGCCCTTTCCCAGCATGCCACTTGCTGATGGTGTAAAACCGTTCGCAATAATGAGCCTTGCGCTGGCAACGCTGGTGCCGTGGTACATGGTGTAGATGCCGCGCTTTTGAGGCATCTGCAACGGCCCCAGCGCCACACCAGGAAATGAGGCTCCATCATCGACCACCTCCCATCCGGAGAACTGCACTGACATCCTGATTCACGACTGCAGCTGACAGGATGGTGTTCGCGTCCCTCAAAGGTCTGCAACTCTGTGAAAGATTTACAACAACAAAATGTTCAAATGTGACAGCAAAAACACTTGTGGTTTCTGGTGATTCTCGAACCCTTTTCTGTTTAACACCGATTTAGAAGTAAATCCCATCAAAAACAGTTTGAACTTCAATGACACAGTCCTAAGTTATTCTTTTCGTGCATGTTTCTTATTTTGTCATGAAAATGAGAATGCAGAGTTCCCCATCGGTGTCGTTTTAAATACATTTTAGTGCCATTCATATCTTGCACTTCACTTTACTCCCTTGTTTAATCTGATTTGTTTTCAGTGTCATTTTTTAACTTCTCTTTTATTTTACCTCGCTTTGTATCCCTTTTATATCTTGTCCTAATGCCTCTAATGTATTTTTTTTTATTTTTTTAAAGCACTCCGAATTGCTTTGGGTTTGAGAGGTCCTTTAATAATAATACTTGCCCTGCTCTGTTTTGTTGCTTCCTCACAATTTCAGATTGAATAACGTGTTTGCTTCCGTTACAGAAGTCTGTCCATCCTGTACAAATGCTGCTTTTCCGTCTCAATAAGTTTTGCTATCCAGAATCATGAGAGCAGCAACTTTCAGAGCACATATTATTAGGTTCGCTTGTGAGCTAGACGGGCATGGCCTGACCAAGTTTGTGATCCGTGTGTGCAAAATCGAAGTCAAGTCAGATGTCCATTCTAAACGCTCTTAAACTCGGGAAATCGATGCTTTGTTATTGTCTTGATTTGCTTTGTAAATAAAAAAATATATAAAACACATGGTTTTTGAAGGTAATTCGAAGGATTCAATCTTACCGTTGGTGGGGAGTCGTTTTGTTGGTTGCCTCAGTCACTTTTACTTTCTATTTCAGTGAGACCGTTCTTTTCGTTCCAGCTTTCATGACGTCACGTTTCCCTCTGCACCAGGGCCGGTTAGCTCAGTTGGTTAGAGCGTGGTGCTAATAACGCCAAGGTCGCGGGTTCGATCCCCGTACGGGCCATTTACATTTTCTACTAAAACTATGGAACACTGGTTTTACAAAGTATGGCGATTATCTGGTTAACACAAGACAATATAATACATTTCATTTGACAACAAATTGACGTGTTAATAGCCATAAATCACCCGCTGTGACGTTAGCTTACGTCATCAAACAAACAAGTTATAAAGTCACTGCGGTTATACAAGTGTGACTTCTGTCAGTCCGAAACATTAGTTTTAAAACCGTTTTCCACAAATGTTTCCTAAAAAATGAATAAATATGATTCTTGCAATTTCTCCAGTGTTTTTCCGCTTGCGCTGAGATGGTGGAGCTGACAGAAATTGAAACAAATCTAACTCGTAATGGACTGGCCAAAATACGGTTGGCTCCTATCCCAAGTGGGAACATGTTGGTAGTTGAGACAAATTTAAACAAATACTGTACTGCGATCAAAAGGGGTGAGACATCGTAATTGGTCGTAAAGTCCATCCATATGTCCATCCGTAAAGTCATACAGAGTCATCCAAAATATGAAAAAAAAGTCATACTATATTATGTAGTATTATTTAACATGTCATCCAAAATATGAAAAAAAGTCATACTATAGCATGTCATCCAAAATAGGGAAAGAAAAGTCACTATAGCATGTCATCCAAAATATGAAAAACAAAGTCAAAATTCTGAAGTTGTTGGAAATTTTAGAACCTGGACATTTTTGAAGTTTTTGGAAGCCATTTTTGCCGATTCACACATGTTGTACTTTAATGATCTCCTCCTACAGATTTTGTCGGACCGACTTGAAATTGAGTCTGTGCACTCTTAACATGTATGGAATTAAAAGTTATTAAAATAATAGGTTTTCGTTGATAGGTGTGCCCGTGGCGTGGCGGCCAAAAGGTGACCCAAAATTCATGCATGTTGTTAAAAAAATGACTTAAGATTTTAATTTTTAAGTCATGACAAAGAGGGGATTCAAACCCCAGCCCTCCTAGTTGAGAGGCAGTAGCACTAACCACCACACCATCTATTTTTCCATGAGTCTAATAACATTATGACAAATCTTTGGCTCACTGTAACCTATAACTCCAATGACCATAAATATTCATTCAAATGCGACAAAAATTGCCGCAGACATTCTTTGGATAGTAGATATACTTGTTTTTAAGGGGGTCTGCAGGGATATTAAATATCTTCCTGTAATGTGTAGTGTATGCAAAACTTTTTCAATTTCCCCAAACGTTTCAACTTCACTAAAAGTTGAATCACCATCAACAGGCCAAGGTGGAATCTGAACCATTAATAGCAACCTATTTTATGCTTTTATTTTATTTTATTTTATTTTTTTGAATGCCTCATTTGACGACATGCTTTAGGATGACTTTATTTTTCATATTTTGGATGGTCTGCTATAGTCAGACTTTTTTTTTTTTTCATATTTTGAACGACTTTTTTGGATACGACTTTTTGACATCATGACTTCCATGTTCTGAAAATCAACCGAGGTGCCTGCGTCATCTTTTGCAAGCCAATCGAATGTCAGAGTCCATCTTTTGACAACCAATCACGGCGCAAAGTCCATCTTTCTAAAAGCAAATCAAATGCTGGAGTCCGTTATTTGACAGCCAATCATGGTGTGAACAGCATCTTTGTAAACAGAGGTTGAAGAGGATGGCAAAATAATTTAAAACTGCCCTAAATCGTGTATTTCTTGTACTTGGTGTTATGGTGTGTAATACAAAAATGTTAAAACTGATTGTAATATTTAGTAATTGAAGAAAATATTTATAATTTGTAGCAAAAGTTTAGAATTTGTGTTGTTCAACTCCACGTTTAACCATTATTCTGCTACTTACTGGTTTTTAGTGGAGCTTGGCATCCAAAATGTTGCAATACTGCCATCTACTGGATTTAAATAAAAATCAGCAATGACTATTTGAAATCACATCACAACAGCCCCTTCCCATCCATGTCCCATTAAGAAGGTCGGTTGTTTTCATGGCTATAAAGTAGACAACCTGAAGTCATGTCACATACTGTGTCACATATGTAGCCTGATATTTCAGTCTAGAATGTCTGCTTCTCCAAGCGATGCCAATCAATGTATGCACTGAAAAAAAATCTATAACATGTTATATTGGAAGTTACTATTAATTGCATATAAACATTACCATGAAAAGTGAAAACAATGTGGAAAACTCTCATTCAGAAATTGTCAACTTCTCTCATTAAATACTCATTAAACACAGCAGTAAATTTTTTCCACAAGTCATTATGATGTCATTATCTTCCGATTATAATGCACTTTATATGTAATTATAGCATCAAATAGAATGTGTCTTATGTACCTTGATCGTTTGCTAACAAACACATGATGTGTTAATCATCAACTCCAAGGTGAGAACTGGATTGGATCAGCTGGAGGGACGAACGTTCTAAACCCAACTGTGCCTGGTTGTAAAGTGTACGCTGCTGTGATTGGTTGTTCAACTCTCAATCCACTGGTCCCTTATCCTAACCCTATCCCTAATTCATCAATCATATCCCTCTATAAGCCTCTTCACACACAAAAAAACAAAACAATAAAAACTGAGCACGGGCAGACTGTACTTCCGGCTGATCCAATCTAAAACGCGTCATCAGGAAGCCGAAATAGCTCAGTTGGGAGAGCGTTAGACTGAAGATCTAAAGGTCCCTGGTTCGATCCCGGGTTTCGGCAGAGTGTCTTTCCTATTATATCCGTACTAATAAATGGACTTTCCATGCACAGGCACTTTCAACTAAGCAGTTGAAGTAGATATACTATAGATGCACACATGGTGAATTTAATTAATCACAAATGTTGCCATATATTTCAGTGATATTGGCAATGTAGAAATATATTTCATAAAATATATGGTCAAGTTTAAGACCATTTATTATATTTTCAAAGAGGGATTTCATTAAATATAGTCTAAACAGCTCAGGGCTCATCAAATAAGAATAAAGCTAGTGAAGAAACAATCATCACCATCACCCACAGGGTTGGGGTTTAAAAGGGTTTGAATTAAGCTATTGCTTCGGGATATGTTCTAATAGTAAAAAAAAAAGGCTTTCCTCTTCAGTTGATGTCACTAGTGTTTCAGCTCTGTCACATTGCTGCAGGTGTACCTGATATCCTTGTGAAGCTTTTCTTGTCAAGGCGGGATTTGATGTCACATATCTGCCTCAGGGACTCAATTGCATCATGCACAGACAGGAACCCTGTCCAAATGAGAGGCACGGTGTGCATATCATCACCACACAATGCATTCCAGGTGAGCACTATTCTGGTGATTGGTGGTCATGGCCGTGGTGCTGTATTTGTATTGGTAAGAACTTTTGGTCTGCTTGTTCATTACTCATAACCATCTAGAACGTTAACTTTGTGATATGTCATTGTGTTGGCCATCACCTTCCATGTCACATTTCTGCTAATATTACTTCGATTTAACGTGAGCTTTTATTTTGCTCCCATGTCCCAGTGGTCCCTCTTTCTTATCTACAGTTAAGATTGTCTGTGGTAGGAACTCATCAGTTATACCCTCATTGGTTAGCTGACAACATACTGTCTAAAACTAATATATTTTTCAATATTGCATTTACTCTGAGAAGTAAGTTAGTGACTGTGTGGTGGGAGGATAGACTTCCTTAGGGATATTAAATATCTTCAGCCTCCTTGCTTGCCTATCCACAAATATTTACGACACTCGTGAATTATGCACTGATCCCCCCCCTTCTCTTACCATCTCCTTCCATCTCTTCATCCTACACTTAAAATAGAGCAATGGATGAGTGGCTCTCTCGCTGAGCGGTGATTCATATATCAGTTTACTCGTGGTCTTGTTTACTGAGGGAGGTCCTGCTTCTTTTCTATATGTCTACACTTTAATGAGAGCCGGAGATCGAGAGAGACTGGGAGAAAGGGGGGCAGGTTTGAGATCTAATGCCGGTGCTCGTGGGAAATGAGATGGGGACGGATGTCAACGGCAGCATGATGGGGAGTTGAGGTACTGTACTGGGCTGGCTCGATGTCTGTGTATTCCTGTGGCTTCTGCTGTTACTCACTAGCTTTGTGGTACATGAAGCAGCTTTATGCCTACATGATAAGTGGAATACACAGACCCACTTTCACACTATGATTGTCAACATTGTTAAGTTTAAAATGTATACTAATGCAACCATTTGATGAAACAACATGACACATAAGATGGAAGGGCTCTGAATTAGGTAAATTACCTCCGGTGCATGCCAGTGCTGCTTCCCCTTGTCATCAGTATAATTTAAATAGAGCTCACGCCTCACGCTTAATCTAAGATGTCATCACAAAGTCATTGATCACTGCCATTAACTCAGATATTAAACATTTAATTTGTGGGCCAAAGAAATGAATCACATGACAGTTTACCGAGTTTATGATGAATATCTGTTCCCTTACAGAAAAGATACACGACTTCTCCATGTTTTCCACACGGGACACATGTTTACCACATGTATGGAACATGTTTACCACATGTTACAACATATGGTAACACAGGAAAAATATGTGAAAGAGTTTTCACGTGGGAATCTACATGGGCTTCACACATTACACTAAGAAAACGCTCCCATGGGCAAAATACACGTTTCACATGTGCACAATCACAGGTGTGTGGCCATGTGATCACATGGGTTTTTGCACATGTGAAATTCATGTTTTTTTTTTTCTGTAACAGTTTCTCTGTGTCTGTCTCTTGCATGTCTGTTTTATCCTTGACGTCTGCAGTAGAGTGTGCGTGCGTGTGTGTGTGCGTGCGTGTGTTTCCTCACTGATGACAGCAAGCTACCAACGGTGATCACACACCTTTGTGGTACTCCTGTTTGAGCAGCTGCAGCTCCTGATGAAGGATGTTCTCCATTGAGGTCATTCTTCTACCGAGTTTGGCCTCAGAGCGTTTCAGCAGATCAGACTGACGGCGGTCGGTTTGGTTCCGCTGCAGCTCAAACTGATCCACGCGAGCCTCCAGTGCAAGCAGACGGTCGACCAATGTGGACTCTAACTTTAACTGAACACACAACACATGAACATTAAGATTTCAAACCTAAAGAACTTTACTGAGCTTTTTTTTAATCCTCTCACTGCCCCGAACATTCTTTTAAAGTTAGCCACATATTGACATTGGCAACTGTGAAATAATAACTTCTTCTCAGATCTAAAGAAACAAAAGTTATTTCAAGGCAAAAATAGTTCAAACTTAACCTTGATATGGAGTTGTTTTCTCTATAACTTAAGTAGTGTTCTGTTCTGCATTGAAAGTTATTTTTATATATTTCTTTATTTGCGTATGACGTCACAATTGTCAATTTTTCATGGTCTGTTCGTTCAGTTGGTTAGAGCGTAGTACTAATAACGCCAAGGTCGCGGGTTCGATCCCTGTACGGGCCAGAGTCAGTCATATCAACTGTAATAATGAATACTGTATCTAGTCTTCCTACAGCTCAATCAATGTATGCACTGTAGTTTATTTAGGGAGTTACTATGATTCAATATAAAACAATTTAAATAGTCAAAAAATGTACTCACAAGATACTTTTTTTCACAAGTCACTATGATGTCAGTAGTACTGTGATAATTTTTGCTTCGCTCTATCTGTATGTCTGTATGTCATATGGTGGAGTTGAAGTTGACGCCAAGGTTAGAACTAGATTGGATCAGCTGGGGGGGACGAACGTTCTAAACCCTACTGTGCTTGGTTGTAAAGTGTACGCTGCTGTGATTGGTTGTTTAACTGTCAATCCATTGGTCCCTTATCCTAACCCTATCCCTAATTCATCAATCATATCCCTCTATAAGCCTCCTCACAAAAAAAGACAATTACAACCAGACACGGGCCGTTAATCCAATCTAAGTGATATTGTAAAGAAGCCGAAATAGCTCAGTTGGGAGAGCGTTAGACTGAAGATCTAAAGGTCCCTGGTTCGATCCCGGGTTTCGGCAAAGTGTCTTTCCTATTGTAACTAAATGGACAAAAAAGTATCACAAAATAGCGTTGTATGTTTAATACATTTGCAATGGACAAATATTTATTAATAACTTCCCATAAAGTGGGCTTCTTCAAGTTTAAGACCATCTGTTTGGTTTTTAAAGACGGATTAAATTTAATATAGCTGCAGTCTAAACAGAAGAGGGCTTAAAGATAAGAATAAAGCTCGTGAAAAAACAATCATCACCGTCACCTACAGGGTTGTGATGTAAAATGGTTTGTTCTTCACAGTAAAAAGGCTTTCCTCCTCAGTTGATGTCATCAGTCATTGACATAGTCGTCTCCTTGCTGCAGATGTACATAATATCCTTCCCAAGCATCTCCAGCTCGTTGTTTAACTGTCAATCAACTGTTCCCTAACTCTATTTTTAATCCCAACCCTAACAAAATATCATGTGTAGTGTCCCTCCCGCTGATCTGATCTTGGGCATCACATGGAGAGAGCGTTAGACTGAAGATCTAAAGGTCCCTAGTTTGTATCTGAACACACAAATGGCCTTTACAGGCCCTCTCAGTTAACAAGGGACAATACAGCATACGAGCTGATTTCACAACTTCACGCAACAGTGGTTTGCACTGTTTGCACGAGAAGTCCGAAAAAGTGAGCGGTAATGTGAACGTTTAAACAAGTAATGAAGAAATATCCAGTGATATCACTTCACATCACATGTTATTCAGTCCAAAACAAATCTTACATAGCTACGATGATACTGCTTAACATCTGAGAAAATTTAGGACAATTTTACTTGAGATATTATTGTAATGTCGCCACAAGAAGACTTGTAGTCTCAACAGTACATTTGATATTTTCTGTACTGCATGAATCAGGAGGAGGAGCCTAATTATGTCATAGGTTTATAGTTCAATTGAAAATAACATGTCCATGCTTAAAAATGCATTTTGTCATTGTTGACATCTTTGCATAAATTGTGTGCACAGTGTATTTAAAACTGGAATGTACTGTACCATTTTGTCTTGTAGTAGTGAGCGGAGCTGCTGGCTGCCCTGTGCATGTGTCTGGATGGAGCTGTTGAGCTGTTGCTCTGTCCACTTCCTCAGTACTTCTGTTTGCTCCTTGGTTTCTTTTAGCTCCCCCGACATCCTGCAAAGACACCAGGAACAGAAAGCAAAGAAATGAAGTCGGCTTTACTTTGAAATCAGATACCGAAAACACATTTGGGAAAGTCGATTTTAATTGTGTCTCAGGAATGCATATAGACTGCCTAATACCTGGAAACCTGAATATTTGAGAGCTGACAATGCTTGCTGTTATTTTATTTTTGTTATATAATGGTCATACTGGGCTTCACTTGGTATGTAAAAAAAAAAATAGAAAAAAAGATTTAGTGGTTTCCAAAACCGATGTTTTATTAGCACATCCATGTCTTATAAACAACTTCCACTACGTAAAACGTCTGTGGTGTGAAACAGTGTCCATCATAAATCAATAATTTACAATCAGTCAATTATTTTAATAGAAAGATGCTTCACGTTCGGCTGCTGTGTTTACAAAAGCACTCTTTGGTAAAAAAAAATTCAGCTCAGATTCACTCAGCAATAATGTCACTTGTTTTTTGTTTGACTTGATGCCAGCCTCTGAATTGTAGCTCTGAACAATGTATCTGTTCAGAACAAATCTCCGTCTCTTTGAAAAAGAGGTTGCCATTTTCAGTATATAGCTGGAAGTGCTTTCCATTACTCACATAACTTACTAACAATGTTAAAACGTCTCAGATGGAACCTGCGACCTTAGACAAACTGATAGAAATACTGTGTGAGCTGTTTTATACTATAGGACACAAAAGGCAGTGCATCTTGACCTTCTTTCCTCTTCTTTCTCCAATGTAAAGTGTTCTTAAAACAATCAATGAGGCAAATCCTCCTCTGTGTGCCTCTGTTTGACTCATGCTACTAATGAATGTCGACTGTCTCTCCACCAACACCTCATTTAGTTCATCATTCTGGCTGGCTAATCCGGTTAATGTTGACGAGATAACATTGCAGCTGATTTGGCTGGGTTTTGACCAGTTTTCAGAATCCGCCTGCCTTCATGGAGTTTCATCAGTCACATAATGTGAAGGGTTAGTGTGCTGCTGTTTAATTTATGGTCCTTATGCTGTTGTCTGCAAGATGTTTTCGAACATGTTTGATTGTTTTTTGTGAGCTGTGTGTCACAGTTTTGGTCTTTCTGCTATTCCCTGTATCACCATCACTCTAGCGGTCCCCTGTCTCTCCCTCTGTGTCCATGCCCAGTCCCCTGTCGGCCACGCCCACTTCATCTGCGCCCAGGTCCCCAGTTTGCTCCACCTGCAGCCACTTTGCAATCAGCCAACTCAGTATATTAACTCCCAGTTTTCATTTGTTGAAGTGCAAACCTTAGTTTCCTGGAGTTCTGTATCTTTGTCAGTGTTTTTTTTTTTTTGTCATGGTACCCTGCCTGAACTTGGAACTCATGTTACTATAACAAATCCTTGTAAGTAAACTTCAATGTTTGCTTCAGCCAACCTCAGTGTTGTGCCTTTGGGTCCTTTCTATTTTGAAACTGTAACACTGTGTAGAACTAACTGAACTCTGGTTGTGGCCAGGATTAAGACCAGTTTAATGTAAGGAATGTAAGATGCTCCTTAACAACTTTCTGTGTGCAGCTGCTTTTCTGTTTAGTTTACGTAGCCTAAGAAGAGGACTAAAGTTTCTTATGGCCTGGCATATCTGGCAACATACACAATATAACAGGATGAACAGGAAATTGCAAAGGATCCCAGTCACTTGGTGTATCATTAATCAGGTGTATGAAAAAATGTTTTTTTATTTGTTGTTAGATATGTTTCAGAAACTCAGAGTTGCCGTTTCATCTATTTTTATTTATTCTTTTTTAGAGAACATGAGCAGTGAACTGATTTCCATTACAGATCTGAAATATTATTACAACATATTAATTTGTCTCCCCATGCAATTCTTTTTGCACATTGCCGCCATCTGAGATCATCAGCGGGGTTCATAAAATCAACCAACATCCTCTGTGTGCCTCCTGCACTCATATTTGGAGATGGCAATGACTTTGAAAAGAGTTAGGACTGACAAGCCAATAAGTAACTCAGTAAATTAGTCAGTTGAGGATTGTGCTGAAAGGCAAATTTGCCAAGCAACACACTGACTAGAATATTGTAAAATTTGTTGTAAAAAAATCTGGTATTAAGATTGCTTAAATTATAAATTGACATTTTTAACATAGTGGTTTTAAAGGAACATGGAGACATTCATTGTGAAAATTCATAATGCAAATATTAAATAATACATTGCAGTGTTGAGAAGCAACCTGATTTCTTCAAAAAACATTGGTGTGTTGACCAGGTGAATTACTACAATATGTTATAGAAGTATGTCTCCATGAATCATGAGCACCAGCACACAAGATTTGTTGCTCTCAGCACTGTAACAAATGCAACACAAGTATATGAGTATCAGCAGAAGGCCCCTTTTTGTGATAGTGAAGTAATACAGGCTTCAGCATTAGAAGGAATTCAGGTGTGTTGGGCTTGTGTTTACTCTTCAATTAAAGGCCTTACCTGTCTTCTAGTACTTTGACTTGTCCGTGTAGTTCAGACATGGAGCTCCTTTGGTTCTGGGAATGCTGTGTCAATGAGGCCTCCAGTCTTCGGAGGTCACGATGAAGCTAATGATAGAAAAACACAGTCACGTACTGTTGGAGCGTCTTGTGGTGCCAGCTTAGTTTACTGACCTCTACCCTCTGGTTTCTGCTGAGTTGAGCTGATTGCGCCAGTGCAGCACTTCTGCGGCCGCTTAGGACTGGGCGTAACAGTGGTGACCCACTTCCTCTGCGTTTTCAATTATTTTTATGGTACATGCTTGACCACTGGTCCACAGCTAATGCGCTGCCAGCACAGTGATTTACCACCCGATGCCTCCAACACAACTGAGTGCTGACTGAATCAGTGTGAGTGTGTGAGTTGAGGGCAGTCGAGGTTGGCTCTAGATTTAGTAGTGATGGAGAGCATTATAACATGTGCCATATGTGTTTTAATCCAGGGTTTTAGTGTTTTTTTTTAAATATGTAATGTTGAACTCCTAAAATAAACTGGACACAAAGGGCACTAAAAGCTTCTTCTGAGACCTTGATATCCCCCGTTTGAATTAATTTCACATCTCATTACTTTATTTTCACATGGTGGTGATGGCTGAGCCTGAGTTTACTTGATAAATCAGTCCACACAGCAGCAGTAAGCTCCACAGCACATGCCAAACAGCCAGCTGTCTTCTCCTGGATAAACAGCCAAACTCATAGATATATTGTCAGATTATTTCCTCCATTCACGCAGCATTTGGATGAATGCAATCATTACTTTACATTTAATACATTGACAAAACAGAACATTATTCTTTATTTCACGAGGACAGAGGAGAGGTAAGGGCTAAATGCTTTGAGGTAAATGCTAATATCAGCATGTTAAAATGCACACAAATTTGGGCCAACTTTGACCCGCTGGTGGTGTTGGATGAAAGTGCTCGAGGGTGAGCAGTGTCTTTATCAAATTTCACTGCAATTTCTGATAGTTGTTGAGACGTTTCACTGAAAACAAAACATTGTAATCAGTGATGTGAAAAGGAAAGTCAGAATGTCTCCAAAGTTATTCAATTTATCCAAAAACCCTTCCTGAACAAAAGTTCATAGCAAACTGTTGAAAAGTTGTTGATGCTCACATCTGGATTGACTTTCATTGCATTCTCAAGAGCCATACTGCTATTATAGCTCAAAATACACAATGCAATGCAACAATGCAATGTTAAATTACAGATTTTATAATGCAGTCCTTTGTACAGTTTAGCCAAATTGTGATGTCATGAAGAGACAGAGATAAGGATTTTTTTAAACATCCAACTATGCATCATAAAAGTATTGACTTCAACAGACTTGCAGATGTCCTTTTAGTGTTGCAGCTGCTTTGTACATAGTGTGGATTTTTATTGAACTGCTGCCTTATGTCTCTTTTGCCAAACCCTCTGTCAGCATGGATGCACCGTGTCCCACCTTGACTTCCAGCTCTTTGAACTGTACATCCACAGCTGCCCTGAGCTCTGTGATGTCCTTCTGCAGTCCCAACACCTGCTGCTCCCCAAAGCTCACCCCAGCGCTCAGCTTGGTGATGCTGGCATCACACCTGAGATAATAGGTGGGGAAGCATAAAGGCCTGGTGAGGGACCACTGAATGAGAAAAGTGAGATAAGGAAATGTGTGAAGACAGGGAGATGAGCAAAAAGGCTGGGGAACACAGGGATGAAGCTCTGTACAAAGCGCACACAATCAGACAAGGTCAACTAAAATAATCCAAAAGAAGGCTCTGCTGAATCCTGAACAAACACATTTGAGTATTCCAGTGGTTGTGTTTGCATCTGTTGATGAATGAGTCTGTTTAATAGATTTGTCACCAAATAGAAACAGCACTTTGTGGAAAACTACTTCACAGCCTCTCGCATGCAAAACCTTACTTCTAACATACAGTGCATCCAGAAAGTATTCCCAGCGCTTCACTTTTTCCACATTTTGTTGTTACAGCCTTACTCCAAAATTGATTAAATTCATTTTTGTCCTCAAAATTTTACATACACAATACCCCATAATGACAGTGAAAAAAGTTTTCAAAAGTTTTGCAAATCTATTAAAAATAAAGAACAAAAATATAACGCGTAATAAGTATTCAGTCTTTGCTCAATACTTTGTTGAAACACCTTTGGCAGCAATTGCAGCCTCGCCTGGTTTCCTCCAGACATGACGATTGGCATTCAGACCAAAGAGTTAAATTTTTGTTTCATCAGACCAGAGAATTTTGTTTCTCATGGTCTGACAGTCCTTCAGGTGCCTTTTGGTAAACTCCAGGTGGGCTGTCATGTGCCTTTTACTGAGGAGTGGCTTCCGTCTGGCTACTCTACCATATAGGCCTGCTTGGTGGAGTGCTGCAGAGATGGTTGTCCTTCTGGAAGGTTCTTCTCTCTTCAGAGCAACGCTGGAGCTCTGTCAGAGTGACCATCAGGTTCTTGGTCACCTCCCTGACTAAGGCCCTTCTCCCCCGATCGCTC
Source organism: Brachyistius frenatus (assembly GCF_029030835.1). Taxonomy (NCBI): domain Eukaryota; kingdom Metazoa; phylum Chordata; class Actinopteri; family Embiotocidae; genus Brachyistius; species Brachyistius frenatus. The sequence goes on from NW_027210630.1 coordinate 2,768,411, forward strand.
AGTTTGGCCGGGCGGCCAAGTCTAGGAAGAGTCCTGGTGGTTCCAAACTTCTTCCATTTACAGATGATGGAGGCCACTGGGCTCATTCGGACCTTCAATGCTGCAGAAATCTTTCTGCATCCTTCCCCAGATCTGTGCCTCCATACAATCCTGTCTCAGAGGTCTCCAGACAATACCTTGGACTTCATGGCTTGGTTTGTGCTCTGACATGCAATGTCAACTGTCGGACCTTATATAGACAGGTGTATAACATGTCTTTTTCATGTTATAATTATGGGGTATTGTGTGTAGAATTGTGAGGGAAATTTTTTTATTTCATCCATTTTGGAATAAGGCTGTAACATAACAAAATGTGGAAAAAGTGAAGCGCTGTGAATACTTTCCGGATGCACTGTATTCTCTGTTTAGTTTGTGTGACCAGCATGAACTGCGGTAACCCTTATTTATCAGCGCTGCAGCCCAGCTCTCTTCCTTCCAGCCTTGGTTTAAGATTTTTTTTTATTTATACACTTACCAGATACCATTACAAAGCCTGCAAAGGCTCTATCCTCTGGCCTTTATTAGCCCTTTCTGCAGGAGTCAATATAATATTTGTGATCAGTTATAATCCAGCAGCTCATTACTGAGATGCAAAGTGTGAAATTTGGCTTATTTCTCTGTAGACCACTACAGTGCTTCCATAAATGGCTGCACTGACAAACACACTTTATCAAAATCCACTGGCCCTTAGCTTACTTGATAATTTATAACTAATATGCAAGAGGTCATTAAACTGAGTAGCTGAGTTTTTTTCTGCTGCCTTTATTGAACAATAAATCAGCTTTGTTGAGTAAAAGGCAATCTCTCTTCTCATTGCTGACCTCTGAAACCCAATGGAGGAGGCATACTTGCTGTGAAATAAGATGTCCAAAAAACGACAACAACATATATGATGTGACAAATTACGTTTCCTCAGATGTATTGGCCACAGGAAGGTTCAAAATAATTGAGCCTCTGTGGCTACACAGCAAAAACACTAATCCTGATGCATGTGAGATGACAGACACTTCAGAGCAATCCAATCAAATAAATGCAATCTGCACATACACAGAATAATGAGCAAGTGCTAATCAGCACCTAAAGTATGTTCAAAGCTAGAAACTTCACTCTGGTGAGAACAAATAATTGCATGTGTGTGTCTGTATGTGCCACGATGGACTGGAGGTTATGAGACTGCCAAGAGTTGCTAGACAGGATGCAGGCTATGCAATCTCCCTTCATTAGAAGTAATGAAAAACATATACGGTATCAGCAGGGTAGGTCAGATCACTCTAATTGTTTAATTTATCTAAATAATGCTTTGTTTTACTTATCACACTCTGTTCAGTTTGGAGACATTTTTGAAGACGATATTTGACCCACGACCAGGTGTGCTTACCTGGCTACTCTTCCTCTTAGGTCTCCAATGCCAGACAGGTTTTTCTGGTCCAGGTTGTGAACAGCTAGTGTAATTCCAGAGGTAACAGAGTCCCGCTGGGCGATCTGTCTGTCCAGTGCCTACGCAGGACAAAGACAGTATATTTGCTGAACAATGTTTATTTCATTTTAAAAGAATAATATTTTTGTCGGCATTTTAATGTAAAACAAGATGTAGTTGAGAAAATATAAAAATGGTTCATTAGGACCTGGCAGAAAGCTGTGGATGATAATTAATAATTCAACCTTCATTCACTTTGTGTTCTCCATTTTAATGCAGTCAATATAAACTGAGTGTTAGAAAGATAACATCAAATTGGCAGATGTGTCATCACCACATTTGCATGAATAATCACTCTTTTGAAAAGGCCAATCACGTGTGCAATAACCTAACATCAAAGAGACAACCCTCTGCTTATCATGGGAGTAAACATTAATGATATGATTAGTCTTTTCATTTGATTCAGCAGAGCATTCACTTCACGACTTTGCCTCTTACTTCTTGTTGAGAATGAATTAGCTTGTAGGCATTCATGTAATATTTCAGATAATGATAGCCTCTAATCGTGCTAATGGGCCATTTGATGTGCACTGATGAAGCTGTGTATTTCTTTTTTTTTTTTACATTACATTACATTTCATTTAGCTGACGCTTTTATCCAAAGCGACTTATAACAAGTGCATTTCAACCATGAGGGTACAAAACCCAGAACAACAGGAATCAAGTAAATACAATTTCTTCAAGAATTTTTGGGGGATTTTTGGTGCCCTACTTCTATAATGCAGTTATCAGAGTGGGGATTAATGTTGTGACTCCCAGCATCCTCTCACTTGTGTCATGAGTCAAATTTCCATGCGCTTTCCAGTAATTCTTCTGACTGCTGTTTGCTCAAAGTAAGTGCATCACTTGACAGTGTTTATTTAACCTGATACAACATCATTCTTTTTGTTTTTGTTTTGCTTGTACAGACAAAATGTGCATGAGCTGATGATGGTGATGATGAGGAGTCAAATAAGTTTTATTCAGACACTGCACCATTCTATCAGGTGTAATCAAACTCACTGGGCATGAGTCTGCTGCACAACAAATGAGACGTGAAGAGAGAAGATAAAGTGTGCGCAAGAAAAGGAGACAGTCAACCCATAATACCCACAGGATGAGAAGTAAAACATATTCAACATGAAACAAGCATAAAGAGAAAAGAACACAACTGGTACAGTAATTGATTGCATATACAAATGTGCTTGTCGAAACATCTACCCCCTAAATTTCACCTTTTACCCACTTGTATACCTGTATGTCCATGCTGAGCTGTTTGACAATGCGTGTAATGGTGAGTATGTGATTCTCCAGCAGCTTGCGGGAAAGTGCCTCGGCTTGAACAGAGCCGTGGTTGGACTGCAGACCTGCTGCCACCTCCTCTTTGATCCTAACTGCCTGCTCCAGCAGCACAGCCAGTGTCTTATCCTGACTGCTCCAACGACCTTCCAAGACATCAGGCCTTAATCAGGAGGTAAGCAGAAACCCCGGCTTTGAGTCATTATGTTTTAGAGGCTCTATGTTAGTGATTTTGGTAACTGAAAGATGTACATCACATGCTGCAAATCATGCAAACATTTTCTAACACTGGAGGCACAAATTAATTTACAAAGAAAAAAAAAAAAAATCCTGTTACAGTATAAACAAAGCATTCATCCACCCGGAAGAATAATAGACAGAATGAGATGATGCGTATTGGTTTTCAAGCCCTCAGGTCATGTCTTTATGTGTGCTGTGTCACCCGGCCTGATGCGATTTTTGGATTAAGGATTAATTCTATCAATGTGATTCACAGCACTGTTAGAATGGTTCCCAACCTTATTTCCATCCCATCAGCAGGGGAAATAGAACTTATCTATATCTCAAAAACAGATTGATTTTTAAAACTGAATGAGTCACCCACATTAATTAAGGAAGGTTAGAAATAAATAACTATAATATACACAGCAATAGTTTTGGTTTGAATAAATTAATATAAAATAGAGCAAGTCAATAAGAAGAGTTACCTGCTGTGACTCTGAGAGAGCTGTAACCTTGACATCCTTATTTCTAAAAAGAAACACATTAAGTATATTGGCATCATGGTTAGCATCCAAATGTGTCTAATCATCTCTTAGTTTTACTCCTCTGTTAAATATATCATCACTTTTTAATTTTTAATTTAATAGAACATTCAATATTCCTTTGCAGGCATAATGAGACTGGTATTGTGCAATATAATAATATTCTCTTTTATTAATGCAATATATTAGGCAGTGATTTTCAGTTTTAACATACTCACAGGTTTGTGCTTTTCTTCAGCCAGCGCTTGAGTTCATGTGTTTGTGTTGTCACTTGGTAACTGTGGTCTCCCTGAGTGGGGTGTGCCTGCTAGCCAGCGTGAACAGAAATGTGAGAATGATGTATTGTCTATGTGGGGAGGCAGCTTAGCTCAGTAAACCAGAATATTCACTGACCTGAGAGTGTGAACATGGGTGCAACTGTAAGAAACTTATCAGTCCCCTTGGCAGCGATTCTCATGACAACAGACCTCAAAACACATCTAGATGCACTTTTGTCAAATGCAATTAAAAAGTTACCAGCTGTCTTAGACTAGGGTGTTCTGGGAATATTGATGGTATGTATGGCGTTTCTGTGATTTTCTCTGATAACGTTAAATAATGTTAACGTTAAATCATATTTGTCTTCACAACCAGTCACAGCCATTTGATGTAATCAAATATTGTATATGATCCAACATTTCACCAGAGTTGGCCTAATTGTGTTACTTAATAGTACTTCTTTACTTGCACCAATTACGAGCCTGATTTTCATGAATCTTGGTGCGAGGGTGTAACATGGGCCATGGCAGAACCCATTCAATTTTGGAGCGGATCCAAATCACTTGGCAGATCCACAATTTTTCAATATCATTAACACTGTGAAATAGGGCATGAGACAAGAGGGGTGTACTGCAAAGCGAGATTAGAGGAAGAGGTAGAATATTGGATCCAAACGTAAGAAAGTACCACTTGCTGACCAATCAATTCTCTCTGAAAATGTCATCACCAATTGGAGAAGATCCTGTGGAGCTCGGAGCACCAAGTGAGACAGTCCTCTGTGGCGGGAGGGGGCACTGCTGGTGCTGGTGAAATGATAATACTAAAATGTTCATACACGTTATGAGAATACATCTAAAAATAAATAAATAAATTTAATCAAAAATGCACCATGTAATTAGTCAGATCTTTCTGATAAGGATTTCAGCTGCGGCTTCACTTTCACAGTCAGCGCACATCCTTCCATCATTTAGCAGCTGCAGCTGTGCTGCTTTCAGATGGATTATGTGGTTAACTCCATTATAGTCCATTATTTTTAATTATTAATTGTTCCTCGTTTTTTAAAAAATATGTTGCTATTCTGTCGGTAAACTTATCCATGTTTGTGATTGGTCAGATGCTTCAAACACCTCTTATGTGAACGTGCTCAGAGCCTAAAGCAGAAAGCCTGGGTTAACAGAGAAAGCTGATAACTACTGTCGTAGTACCGATTTTTAGCTTTGTTTGGACCAAAAGCCTGGGTATGTTGAACTCGTATCGTAGTACAGCCCTTAGCTAAATGTCATGCATCTTAAAATCCAGTAGATAGCAGTAAAATTTAAAGTGACAAAACATGGGCCATTCTTGAAATACAAGGACTCCAAATCACAATCCACACTCATGGGTAACTGTAATCCTGGTACACATGTACTCGCTTTAACCTAATACAGCAAGCAGACATTATAGAGCACGAGAGGACACTGGTTTCAAAAGGGAGAACCAGAACTGGCACAACTGTAATATCACCAGTCGTGCATTTTAAAGTAGAGTGGATTATTGGCCTTGGTGGAGCACTGTGCTGTCAAAGTGCCCCTGTTTTTCATTACTGGTTTAACATTTTAATTAATCAGGGTCTATTGCGTTTGCCTACGAGAGTCCAACAATCAAGATCATTTCTACTCTGACGTCATCGAATATTTATCTAAAAGAGCTTTGAATGCAGCTGAATGTAGCCAATTACTGTGCAGATTTCCAAATGCAAGTTACAGACTTTTAATTAAAATTCTGAGTGGCTTTTTACATTGATAGGAGAAACAGGTATTTGCATGGAATTGTTGAATCTGCTCCATTGTTGTAGAAGGATGACAGAAGCTGTACTTTTATAACAGGCAAAAGCTGTTGGTTTGAGCCTTACACTCATTGAAAACATTCTAAAGTAAAAATGCAAATTCAAGTCTTTTCAAAAACTACACTGTAGCTATTTGTGTAACGCACTAAAACTTGAAATCACTTCAGTGTAGCTGCCCTCTGGTGAGTACTAAGGAAGTGTACTTGTACCAGGTATGTCTGATTCTTGTGGCTGAGACAGTAAAACAAAATGTGATTATTTGAATGAGGCAAATACAATAAGGCCAAATAAATTAAGGCATCAGTTTGATATCCCATCCACAATGTAGGTATTTTTTATTACATGCCACTGTAGCTATCAATGGAACAGTGAGCTTTTTTCTGACTGATTTATGATGACCAATTCCCCGAGTGAAACAAAAGCCAACCCTCCATTATCACACAGTGAGAGAAGTCTAGTGGCATTGAGTGAGATACAGTTTCATTCAGTGTAGGAACACAGAGTCTGTGTATTTGTTGTGTGTGTGTGTGTGTGTGTGTGTGTGTGTGTGTGTGTGTGCGCGCACACACACACACACACACACACACACACACACACACACACACACACACACACACACACACACACACACACACACACACACACACACAGTGTGTGTGTGTGTGTGTGTGTGTGTGTGTGTGTGTTTTCCACAACAGCCCAATAGAAAAGGCTATGATAGTAGAAAAGGATCGTTGGGCTCACATGCTCACACTTCCATCTACTTAACTGAAAAGGGGGTTCAGGGCAGCAGGGCGGTTGTAATTCAAGTATTTTACTTTGTTAGGATGGATTAGATATCAAGAGTTCCTAAACTACAAAAAAAAAAAAACTTCTTGGCTCCTTATCTCCTGTTTGTGACAAATCCAGGTAAGTCATAGATGCATCTATAGAAAAAAATACAAGGTGACAGAAGTTATGTGCCCTCATCTATAGAAGTCAGTGTTGCTATAAATTATCACACACCATTGAAATCTGATTAAATAGCTTTGTCATTATTAGAAGGTCAAGGCAAAGAGTCCCCAACAGAAGGCATCATTAACAGCCCTCATATCTTCCTCATCACTCCTACAAGTGATGCACTTGTATCACATGAACCTTGGATATTCAGTTCCTCTCTAAATGTGTCATGTGATTAAGTTTGATCTGTTATAACATTCTTCCTCTTTGTATTTTACTTGCACCAATTAAAATTTACCCTGTTTACAAACCAAGGGTAATTTTGTGACCTCTTCAGTGTACATGTGTGCGACAGCGTTAGATGGGGGGAGGTATTCATTCTACTGTTACTGTCTCAGTGTTTGTTGATGTGAATGTGGGAACAATTTTAACCAAGGGGGCAGAACAGGCCAGCATTCCAACAAAGGGCCAGAGGGGAAGACGTAATGAGTTATTATACACATCGCAGCAGCGCAGCAACTAAAAAGAGAAGAGAGGCTGCTTGGTGCTGCCTGCTCACTGCTGCACGTGGGTGATAACATTCACTGAAGCCTGACCTATTTGGTTGGGAGAACATCAGACATAGCTACAGAGCAGAAACATGAACATGGCGCAAAAGAGGACAAGTCTTTAAAGGCTCTATGGTTTCACTCTCATGGTCAACTCTAGCTTTACAAAGGTCAGTATTTTGAAAAAGTGAATCTATAAGGTGTAAATCACCATGCACATATCACGCACGCACGCACGCACGCACGCACACACACACACACACACACACACACACACACACACACACACACACACACACACACACACACACACACACATCAAACTACAAAGAGACGAACTCAGATGGGCATGACAGGGGATCCACAATTAAATCATAAATATCTCCAGAAGGCACTGTGGGGTTGTGTTATGCAATCGCCAGCAAACAGATTATCCAGTGACATGGTTGGCCAGAGGGAGGCGCGGTGCACTCTTCTCCTTCATTTGAATAGAACAATTAATGGGCAAGTTTGCCTTATCTCTGTTTAATCACAGTGGACAGAGCAGAGACTCAGAGATAACCAAGCGGAGCGTTTAGCAAAAAAAAAAAATGTTTGGGTGATCTTGCAGTGGTCACCGTATCTGCTACAACTTTACCGCTGAGGTGATATAAATCTTCAGAAGATGAGATTTCTTGCCATCTAACTAGCATACTGCGCGGTGTGACATCAAAATTGACAGGGCTGCTTGCATAGGAATTCTACAAGTTTCGTTGGGAGACTGACAGCACCTTCATCATCACACCGTGCGTCTCGTCTTGGCGCTCTAAACTGATCATCAGTGTAAGTGCACCCGAGCTGCAGCAGCCCAACTGTGACATCCCTCCACTACACAGAGTGTACTCAGGCTGGCTGGCTGCTGCACAGGCACCATGGAGCAAAAATCACCTAAGGATGAGAGCACTGCCAGGGGACAAGAGTCTCTGTCCTACCAGCGGAGGATGTGGAAGAATTTCCAGGAGAAAACCAAGCCATGGCTCAGTCCTAAACTGGGATCGGAGCGTCGCGGGGTCGGGGGGGCGGAGGGCAGCAAAAAAGAATCGGGGTTATGGATGTTTAAGAGGAAAAAGAAACAATTGGACCGGGTATTTTCGTCGTCTCAACCGAACCTATTGTGCTCAACGCCGGCGCCTTTTGAAGGAGACAAGTCTCTTGGAAGCGACGAGATCCCCGGCACCAGTACTGACGGACAGTCTCTGTTACGTTCCCTTGGCACAGCTTCCGGTGCCACCGGGAGCAAACCTGAGCTGACGGTACACGGGAGCCCCAAACTCCCCGTGTCCCGGCTGATCATGTACCAGCAGAAGAGCTCCTCTCTCGGCTCAGCGTGCTTCGAGAAACTGGTGGTGGACCCGGCCGAGATGTTGGGAGAGGAGGAGCAGCTGCGTAAAAACGCAAGTGATTCTGTGAGTAAAAACGTGTGTGGCACAAAATGCATCTATCAGATTATCCATTACTACCAAGCAGGGCTATTAAAAAGATTAAAATCCATAAAAAAGCGGGCTGGACTTCATGGCTCTGAAAATCAAATACAGGAGACAAGTTTCATGATGGTGGTGCTGCGACGTCCTCAGTGCTGCTCCTATATCATGTGATGCGCTCATTGATTTTCCAGTCCACTGATTTCTTTACCCTATCCCGAAGCTTCAAGGACTGTATTGGCCAGATGAGTACAGTGCCAATGTGGACCTATGCAATCATCGGCAACAGCAAGCTTACATTTCAAGCTGCCTTTTTTCTGTCATGTCATTGCAGTCACTCCATGTTACAAATCCTAGATTTGTAAGCCCTTTTAAAGACTTCCTGAGTGGATTTCTACACAAGCCACATGCTGTGATGTCTCTATCAGCCTCTTTTTGCCTGCTCATCCTTTTGTCCCACTATAGGGACTGTTCCCTGGCTTCACAGTCTGTCTGTCACAGTGTCCTTGCCTGTAGACAGTGGCTGCAACAGGCCCGTGCATGCTCGATGGTTCATCATGTCTTCTCTTTCCATTAAAAGTGGCCAGTTAGCATCACACAAACCCTCAGCAGTGTTGTCGATCGATGACAGGTATATTCCCACGCCACTCAACAACGAGTCAGGGTGCCCCATGAGAAATGGTATCAAAGGGATGTGTCAGCTTGTGTAGGCTAGTTGGGAATGCTATGATCACAAAAATCACACACAGTCTAAGACATTAAATAAATCTTGAAATTATAACTCTTAGTCATAAAACACTATCTGACAAGAGTAGTGATTAGAGTAAAAATCTGTAATGTATGAGGATACTGAAGAGGCTTGAAAGCACATAAGGGCATTCTGTTTCAGTGGCAGCAGTTACTGCAAAGCTTTTCATCTAAACCACTTTTAAGTGTCCCAGACCTGCTTCTAAGCATCATCCAGATAGCTGTCTAAAAGTGATTTAGCATACAAGTATACTTCTCCCATATTGAAGCTGGCAAAGATCTCCAATCCATTAAATCTCTAGGAAAAGTGCAGTGTATTCAGTTGAAGAGGTAAAAGAAAGTAAGTGCTAGTGACTCCACTGAAATTGATCTTCAGCTTCATCGCAGCACTTAGCAGTTACATAATATGCAGCAATATCACCGTGCCAAGTAAAGTTTTAGTATTCAGTTACCTCCTGTTGTTGCTATGTTTATCCAAGCTTCTGTTGGTCATTTGTTGGACTTTCCACATGCTTTGAAAGAAGAGAGCAATATATCATCATGTTATCATGTTATTGTATATTAATATAGTCCTTTGTTGTTAGCTTGACTGTATACATATACAATCATAGGAGTAATGTATACAGCCTGATCTTAGTCTGATATTTAATGAGGTTAGGGGAAGAAGAAATGATAAAAGAGGGCATGAAATGATGGGTGATGAGAGGAAATAAAGGGGAGGAAGACAGATCAGACAGGGTTACAGGTAATGAGAGATGATGAGGGGATGAGAGGAGGTCAGATGAGATAAGGCGAGGGATGATGTGAAGAGTGAAGATGTAGAATTAAGATGAGAGAAGAAGGAGTGAAGAGAGAGGGGATGAGAACAGATGAGATTCAATTTAACATGCTATATTAACACCTGGGGGGTAATTATTGAAGTGGAAAAAAAAATACTCAACCTTATAACCAAAAAGCCCGTAATACAAATTTCTATGGTTGATGTATTTTTACATGTGCATGCACACTGATTGCATGTATTTGCATGTGCATATGGATTTATGTCCTGCCTAAACACTGACCAAGCCCAACACAAATTATAACTCCAAATCCTGCAATTTTATAGTCAGCCACAAACCCAGCATTACAGTAGGTGAACGTATAACTTCTTAATAGTGGAATGAGAAAATGTACAGCTTCAAGCAACAATTTCATAAATTAAATAAGAAAATAGGGAGCATAAAACCCAAAAGCCATTTCAGAGTTTGATTTGGAAAGTGAGTGATGGAAGGGATTAAAGACAAGCTCTGGAAGTAATTCTATCATTGAGTCAACACAGAAAAAAAAAAAGCACATTTAACTTTTCCTGCTTTCAATGCTGAGTAAATCTTAGTGTATTTCAGGGAAAAACACCAGCAGAAATAAAAAATGATTAGATTAATATTCCCAATATTAAGTCTCAGTCCCCTTTGGACACACCATATTTCACTAAATGACTTGTGCCTTTGAAGAAATAAACATATTATACAGTACATATGGAGTTTTTAGTTTATTTTTCAATTTTAGTTGCCTTGCTGTGTGGAGTTTGCATGTTCTCCCTGTGCCTGCTTGGGTTCTCGCCAGGTACTCTGGCTTCCTCCCACCCTCCAAAAACATGCATGTTAGATTAATTGTTAATTCTAAATTGCTCGTAGGTGTGAATGCAAGTGTGCAAGTCTGTTTCTGTCTGTCTTTCTGTGTTGGCCCTGTGATAGACTGTCCAGGGCGTACCCAGGCTTCGCCTAAAGTCAGCAGGGCCAGGCTCCAGCCCCTCAGTGACCCTGTTCAGGATAATGGATGGACAGATGCCGAAGCAATTCCGATCTGACATCACTTCCGTTACCTTTACTAAACAGTATTGATGGATGTCTTTGTTTGTAGGGCATCTATCGCTGTCTTGATTTCACCTTCCTCCTTTCCTTAATAGAGTTGCTCTTCAGTAAATGCTGTGGTTAGGTTTCTAATCTTCAGTCTCTGGCTGAGTAACCTTTCTGTCATTACCTGACTGACCTGCTAGAAGCCTGATGTCAAGTACAAAATAATAATATTGACTAGGGCAGCTTAATCTCTAAATGCTCTACGCCATGTCCCTGGCACGAGGGAGCGTGTGCAGTGAAATGTCATTACATCTCTTGCATTGAGCATGAAAGAGGGTATAACAGTATATCTGCAGTGTGTCCAAAATGGATCAAGTTGCTATTTGTAATGAATGTCTTTGAGAAAGCCTCATCGAAGCCTATTTAGATAGGATGAATTTTACAGTTTCGTTTGAAAGGAAATGTTACGTAAAAATAAATAGGCTATGGGTTGTTTTATTTAACTTAAGTTGAAGTAGTCTTCTGACCAGTGAATGAGTGGGCTACATATTCAATTCTATTGAGTCTGTATCTGGCAGTGGACCATGATCAAGAGTTGGAATATATTAATTCCACAAGAAGAGACTTCATATTCTCTGCAATAAGATGGAAAAAATATGTGCATATATACACTGGAGTTCGAAAATATCAGTATATGGGATATCAGCAAAAACCTGTGCATCCCTCGACCTGACAATACTCAAGTATCTGTATAGGATCATCTATGAACTCATAATGGCGAACAAATTTAAATCACTGTTAAACAAGTGTGATTTATTTCTTGCCACGACTACCTAGTGTGATACATTATTATTATTTTTAATTTTTTGTAGCTCAAATGAGTTTTACCTCATTAACTAAACATGCCACTTTATCAGCCTGTAAAGCAAGCTATTCACTGTTTCCCTCTGACTCAATCACTTTGCAAACTGCTGTATAATGGACATAAATATAGACACATTACATATTTTCAGTTTTTAAATTGTACAGTCTTGAGAAAAGGCAAATACAAATAGGCCTAAATAAATGAAGAAAATAAACCACACAGAAAATCATTAAAATTGAGAAGACATATACTGATAAAAACAATGGGTTTTTTTTGTTTTTTTTGTTTTTTAAACATGACTTAGTCAAGACTATTAGCTAATAGGAAAGCCAGAAATTGCTCTACCCGAGAAAAATGTCCGGGTCAGCAAAGCAAGCGGAGGTCAAAGGTGAAAGAAGCTAACACGGTAGCATCTACGTCAGTTGGCATCTTTAAAACCCCCCCCGGCTGCTTGAGCTGGTCATACATGCTCGCGCCCCGGTCGACTTCCAACGGATTTAAATGTGCCCTCAGCGTCAACCCAGTCCGTCTTTACGAAAGGTGGAGAGCAGCTCGAGTATGTTTCAGGTTATAAGGAAACACAGTTAGTGCTGCAATAACTGACCAGTGATGGTCCAACACGGACGAGTCCAACTTGTCCATTATATTTAGGAGTAGCATTGTGTTTCCGGGTGTTTAGTCAATTGCACATTTGGCGCCACCTTGAGGTGAAGCGTTGCATGGCGGATGTTACGTGCTTTAGGCTGACATCTCGAGACAACTAGCCTTAAAGTGGGATAGTGGCGGAATACAACTTAGTACATTTGCTCAAGTACTGTATTTAAGTATAATTTTGAGGTATTTGTACTTTACTTGAGTACACTTTAGGCACGTTTACACCTCGCCTCCACTAAAGCTCGGAGGCAAATGTTGCACTTTTTTTTTTTTAACTCCATTACATTTGTCTGACAGCTTTAGTTTACAAGCTCCGTTTAAGATTCTACTTTGTCATATACTCTTTCTGTTCAGTGAAACACATGTATTTCCAAATGTGGTGATTTTTGAATTTGTGTGACTGGGATTTGCTGGAACATGCTTTTCTTGGAGAACAGAAATGATAATCGTATGGTATATGATGCATTAATGTAGCTTAACTATCAGTTTGAACTTTGTTAAAATAGGCACAAGCTTAAGTAACTATAGGTCACCAAAATGCCCTTTAGTTCAACAGCAATATAAATCCAGAAACATCATATATAATAGAAAAACACAGACAGGGAGCATTTTCTTCATTGTGTGTACTTTTCCTACTTCAAGTACATTTTACTGATGATGTAGGCTACTTATTAAGTAAGGTTTAGAATTGAGGACTTTTAGGTGTCTTGGGAGTATTTCCACAGTTTCTTCACTTTTACTGAAGTAAACGACCTGAATACTTCTTCCACTACTGATTTTTTTTTTTTCATTCCCCATGTTTTACCACTGAAGATAATGAAGTCAAGACATTGTTTCCGAGTGACTTTTATTGACTTAATTGTAATATGCATAATGTGAAAGAGAAATATTTCATTTAAACAAAACAAGGTATTTGATAACAAAAAAAAATTCAGTATGCACGTTTTGTGTTGCTGCTCTGAGACTTAGTACTCTGTCTCCAGTTTTCAGTCATGTCTTTCTTCTGCTCAGCTCATATGGAGTACTTTAAAATATTTAACACTTACCAACCAGGGAAGTAGGTTTTTGTGTCACAGAGGCTATACACTCAGCCTAATGCTAAATATATCCAGTGTAAAATGTGTGTGGTTGGTATTTCCATTTGTGTAATCTCATGGATAAGGTGAATCACAATGTTTGGAGGGAATATACTTCTTTTTGGCTCAATGAACAAGCGCTTCATTCTTTTAAAACACTGAGATAGGATGTACTTGAACGATTTTGAAATGCTACAGTGTCTGTGAAGATGATTTTTAATTTTTTTTTTTATTAGTCATACGCTCAGTCCGTATAGAATAATAATTTGTGTATCTTCAGTGCCTTAAAGTGGTCACAAGGTTTACAGTTTGAATTAAGTGGAACCTTTTGTAAATATTCCTCATAGTTTGTTGATTTGTTCAGCTACTACGGGTGACTATAACCAACCTCTTGGAATATGTTCTTGTTGCATATCCGGTAGTGTATTTTGTTTTGGTTTAGTTTAGTTATTGTGCTCTTTTGCTCATACAGTAACTTGTTCTGGCCTTGTTCTGGAACTGTCGTGATGGCATCTTAAATTAGGATTCATTACAGCTCAGGGGATCATCAGTTGTAACAAATGCTGACAAGCGCATGATTGATGCTGACCTCGAAGATGTCTGGGCATCGTGAAGAGAAAGAAAAAAAACATTTTTCGCCCTGACAAAAGTGTGACTGACACCGTCTGGAGCCGTTGATGGGTTTTAGCTCACCACTTTGTGATTGAGTGTCTCGTAGTGCCAGTGTGTCAGTTTCTCTGCCAGGAAAATCTGTCAACGACCTGTAGTAGAGGATTTGAGTGCTTTTACCTGTAGACAAGTGCAATTGTGAGCAGAAAATTAAGATTTAATATTAGTTAAAAGGCTGGGGCATAGTGGCTGATTTGTTCGTAATGTGCCTAATCCCTTTGCTTTCAGTGTTGCCCGTGTTCATGAGTTCAGTTGTTCAGTACACCATCTCTGAAATGTGTCTGCGGCAAAGTTACAAGATGTTTTTGTTACTTCTTGCCCTCAGTGATAAAAAAAATAAAAGCTGTCCTTTTTCTTCCTTCCATCAGCCCTCACCATGTTCCTTTAGGGATAACCTTACCTGCATTGTCTCCTTGTTCTATCTCACGTCCGCACTCCTCTAATCCAAATCTTAGCCTCTCTGATAACTGCACTCCTCCCTTGCAACAGCTTTCTGAGGAAAAATCCCAAATATACCTCGGCCTGTCAGGAGAACAGTCTGTGCACCGCAAGATGGGAACTCTGCACTGTGACATGAGGTTCCCCTCCAGTGTTATCACCAGTCTCACTCAGTTCTATCTCAGTCTCACACTCATACGCTCAAGCGCATGCACATACAACTAAGGTGTATGCAGGCATGCACACCCGTACACTCAGTCTAAACCAGTGTTATTGTAAGGCAGGTTAAGCATTGTAGTCTAGACTGCTAAATGAATCAGGGGTGCTGATGTGCCTTGCTGAATGGCATCATTACACAGAAAGAGAACAAGTGATCGATGTGGCTCTGGTTTTACTCTCAAAATAAATTCCCTCCTCCTCTCTTTTAATATGTTAGCATGCAGTGATTAAGAATGCACTCTGTGCAAAAGGACAAAAGCGGTGGCAGACATGATTGTCTGTGCGAGTAATGAGAGCGATGGGTCAGCCTTTAAATCAATAGTTGGAGCTTCCTCACTCTGAATGCCAGATGATTAATCATCTCTGAGCAGAGTCAGACCAAAACAGTGGCTCAGTGTAGGAAGGGGACGTGTGTGCAGGGAGGGTGGTCAAATTACAGATTGCATCCAAAAGTGATATTTGTTGAATTACAGGAAAGATATCCGAGTGAAAAAATAACTTGAACTACCGTTTAATTTTCTTGTGAAGGAGCACAAACAAGGCCTCTGTGTCTGTTACCTTATTGTATCTTTCTCTAACCTCTAACCCAGACTCAGTGAGAAATTAACAGCCTTCAGCCTGAGCTATGGCAGCTTTTATAAGTAGGTTGGATGCACGTGATGAAAGCAAGGACACAGACGGACAACAAGGATGTGGCACAGGTGGGCTGTGGTCATTCTTTCAAAACAGCACATAGCGCCTAAAGGCTGTGGGATGTTTTCCCTACTCCTCATGCTAATCAGACATAGATCATTTGCAACTCAATGTAGGCTACACTTCCTCAGTGGTGAGTGGATATTGAATATCTGCAAATGAGCTACTGTGTAGCATAGATCGAGCTGTCCCAGTAATCACTGTGTCATAAGTGTCCACGCAGCTCATTAAGACCAATGTTGGATCTTGGCCAGGACCTGGATGTTCTGCATATTAAGAGGACATGCGAGCCTGTCACCCCAGCTCTGATTGCGCTCCTCATGTGTGGTGGGCCATTTTACCTGATTATTAATGTCCATCTTTTTAAATACAAATGTATGTGAAATACGAATTATTCCTAAATCCACTCATGCATTTTAAATGATCTGATTTGCGTATTGTTGCTCTGATACCACTTCCACTAAACACGGACTGTCCTGATATTTGTCTGTTCTTTATTATTTGTAGATATGAGGTGTCAATTGTTTGTGATTCTTACGAGATGAGATTGTGGCTGATAAATGTCATTAAGTGGAAAGTAAAAAGTTACATTATATCAAATATCACCTTTTGTTCTGTTTCCTGGATCAATTTTGTCCGAAAAAAAATGCCACAATTAATTTTTTTAACAAAATGGCAAAACATATAAAGTAGCCTATTTCACTGTTTCTCAAATTGTTGTTGTTTTTTGAGGTCTTACCAAATCAACATGGAACCAGGACAGTGGATTGTTAGCAGGGCAGAGTCTTTCATTTTTACAAGAAGCTGCAGCTTTTGAGCTCAAGGGAAAATCTTTATGTGCCTCTTGGGTTTTCTTTGAAGTTGTTTTAATCATCTGAAAAGCCACTGTATTGATCCAGAGGGAACAACAGAAGACTGAAAGAGAGTTGTTGATACTGGGGTTAAATGAGTTTGTAAAGAGTGTGTCATTTATTGAAACACCTCACCTTTTACATTACCTCTTTTTTTTTTCTTTTTTTCAGCATTTTGTGAATTTGGTAGCAATTGAAGAAAGTGAACCTGAACAAGTTGGCTGACCTGAGGGCTAATGTAGAGTTCAATGTATCTATAATATTATACAGTATCTTACCTAAAATCTAAGGTGATATCTAGTCTCTTATCACAATACAATAAAATATTGATATATCGGCCAGCCCTCCCTTACAATTTGGCTGCAAACTGCAAAACATGATGTAGGACTTCATTTGAATCAAATGATCTGTTCTAGTTCACTTAACACATACACATAATTTTTCATTTTTTGATGGCCTGCCTGTTTTCTATTCTATATGCTCCAGCTCTGTGTTCTACCGGCTTTGTTTTCCTCTGAATATTCATAGTGGTAATCTGTGAGTCAGATTTCACCCAGGGAGCTGGGTGATTAAGGCATGGTTGTGTGTCCACCCATAGACCCTGTGTAGCTTCACCCTGCTGTGTCTGTCACTGTTTTGGTGTAGAAATATCTATAAATTCACCACCAGATTGATGGGTTGTGTTGTAGCCTGTCTGATTCCACAGTGGGGTTCTGTTTGTTGAGGGCAAATGTAAAAGTCTTTCTGACACGAATGAGCAATGGCTTTGGGACAGATTCCCTCATCACCATTGTGTTATGCAGCTAATAGTTTGGAGCACAGAGGTTTGGTTCAAAAATATTGCAAAGGGAGGTAGAATGGATTTTAGTTGTTTGATGTCAGAGCACAGGAACATAGGCTAGGACATGAGGGAACAATATCAGCAGTAGGATATAATGAACTGTGAGAGCTGACAGACACATACAGGTCAAACAAAGCAAATAAAACAATGTGGCGAATTCAGTTTCCTTACAAAGGTGAGAAAAGAAGTTTGGGTTAACTCAGCTTAAGCCAGTTGGCTTACCATCCCAACATGAGGTGGGCAGACAGCCTGCAGACATGACTGCTGCTGTGCTGAAACATTGGTGTGGAAGGATGCACCTCATCTAGGCTGAGGCGAGCTGGATATATATATATATTTTTACATGCAGGCTTATTTTGTTTATTTAAAGCATCCTGCAGGTCAGATGTTGTTGTTGATGATTAGAATAACAGCTGTGACAAAAGGGAAAAGCCTGCTGATGTATGTCGTTTTTCATGCACACTTTCAGTGACACCGTTTTAACTTCGACAACATGAGTGTGAGAGATCTGCGTCATACAGATACGGTAACATCATTTCTGACATATCTGCGCACTTGGAAAACTTCTCTTTAGAGACAGCTATGGTGCAATTGTGCATACTGAAGCTAATATTTCATTTTTTTCTTGCAATCAATACAAGAAAGATCAAATTGATTTCTTAGTAAATGTTGGTTCAGTGGAAATCTATGATGTTGGCATCCTTCCAGATTTTATGCTTTTATTTAGGGCTCTGAATGCATCCATTTGGCACACGACCATAGATTTATCAAAGTGTTATCCACATCAGAGCAGACAGTAACATTACTCCAGTATTTCTGTGCCTTCATTCTGGGATGATGTCTCTGTGCGCACAGCTGACGATCAGCTCAGCCTGTCATTAGAGTCATTTAAAGAGAGAAGTGATGGTTTTTATCAAAGTGAGCCACTCCTCACTGGCACTGCTGTCCTGGCTTGTGGATTCACTGCAGCTTGGAAGGGACTTAGTGCCACCTACTGGTACAAAGCTGACGTGGCTCTCTGGAGAGAAGAGATGAAACTGGCAGCACATGATAAGCAGGGCTTTTGGCTGACTGGGTGCATGTGCTGCTGAGCAATCCACTGTTATCAAATCAAGGCCACGTTCTACACTTATTATTTCTGAACACCCTGCGCTCTGACATTGATACAATAACTTCAAAACACTTACTGTTACATTTTTACATGGTTTGAAATCCTTTCTAAATTATTTTTAGAGCTCCCATCTGGCATCAGTATGCGGTGCTGTCACTGACTTCTGGACTGCACTTAATAGCATTCATATAAATATTTGTTTTGTTTGTTTCCTCCTTAACATTAAATTGCAACATTCTTCCTTGTTTACTTTAAGTATGTCTGGAACAACCTTTTCACTCATTAAATTGCCTGCTATGCATAAAGACTTTGATTTGTCAACAACCAGTTGGGGCAGGTGGTCCCTGGCTTATGTCAAACATGATCTGTGATTCTGATAATATTCATGTTGCACGACGCCTCTTGGATTGAAAGATTGTTGAGAAAAACAAGGAAAAGTTACTGTTATTTGGCATCATTCATGTATAATGTAAATCAGAGTTAATTAAGTGATTGTAATTAATATTACAGCTCAGGTTAAATGATTTCAGTGGTGTCCACTGCAACACGTATCACCAAATATTGTTGAATCAAGAGATGTTTTATTGCTAAAGGACTCTGACTCGTCTGTGTTTTAGATTGATTAACCTTAAAGTCTAAAATCTCTGGCAAGATTCTTTGCCTGCTGATTGTAACTCAGTAGAAATCTCAGTGATTGGTGTTTTCTGAAGTTTTGAAGAAGCTGGGAGGCTTTTGAATTAAGGCGTGTTGAGATATTTTTCTCTGAGCATGTGCGTAGGCGTCTAGGAACATTTGATCTGTGTCTCTGCCATACATTCTTGGCCGTAGAACTCTTCTTCCGTGTGAAGTATTGAGTCTATCTCGCAACTTAAATTGAGCTCTTTTTGGAAAAACATACAATTTCAGCGTACCAACTGTTCATAAGAGCGAATTATGACGTGAATTGGAGGCAATTCGGAAAAGGCACATTTCACAGGGCTTAAAAGGTTCATTTCTTTTTTGTTTTTGTTTGTTTTGTTTTACCACTATCCTGCTACAGCACTGACGCATTGCAGATCAATCGATGAAAGCTGGAAAGTGTATTCGTTAAACACAATGTTTTATTTATCGAATACTCAATTTCTTGGGGGTGAATGAAAACTGTTGAGCTGAGTCATCAATCTTCATCTTCATTTAATCTCCTATAAAATGTATAAGAATGAAAAACATTGCTGAGATATGTCTTCATTTTCTTCACAGTGCCCACTGCTTTCATGTTTTGCCTTATTTGTTTCTGTGCTACATGAGGTGCCGCCGCTCTCTGTTTCTCAGTATTCTCTCGCTCAGGCGTCTTTTCTCTCTGAGGGCTTCCTCTGATTTCTTGCTTGTCCATCCATTCCTCCCACTGTATCTCCATGAGTAAAGTGTTTTCCTCTTTTTTTTAAGCACAGGGTCACTTTTCACATCACATTTGACTTCTTTGGTCGCAAAGTTTTCATCAAAGGGATGTAAACATGGGATGGCGTCATCTGATTTAGTCGGCCGTGAGCTGGTGTGAGCGAAACTAGAGACATTTGTGGTTTCATCATCAATAGGGTTACTGTCACTGGAGGACATATGTATATAAGAGCTCAATGTCTCGTCCTCATCCTCGTTCGTGCTCTCTATGAATTCTTCCTTCATTTCCATCATCCACCTTGAAACGACCCTCATAATTTGGTCCAGCTTGTTTTGTATGGGTCTCTCTCCCGCTCCTTCCACTTGTAGTTCTCTCAGCTGCTCCTGAAGCACCGCTGCTATCTCCTCTCTCAGTGCATGATTCATGAGGAGTTCTGAATGCAGCTCTGTCATTTGCTTCTCCACCTCTTTTTTCACCATCCTGTTGATCCATAGGATGCAGAACCGCTTGTCGTTTGCTCTCTGCTGTCGTGTCCTGACAAATTATGAAGACATAAGTCATAAAAACAGTTAACTGATGAACTTCACAGAAATGCCACATTACATTCGTTGCCTTATTTAGATACATTGCAAAGGTAATTGATTGTAGCGTATGCGACATTTGTATTAAAACTAATTAAAAAGTAGAAAATGGCACACAAAAATATACCTAGCATTCTTCTTCTAAACATATGTGTAAGAACATTACCTGAAAGGAGAGAAACTAATCGGTTTCTTTCTGCCAGATTTTACCATCAGGATAACTTCTTGTCCCAACTTCTCTGTGCAAAAAAAAAAAAAGAAGAAGAAAGGCTCTTATGTCTTATTTCTTCTTTATACCAAAGCCACTGGGAAATCTCTGGTGTTTTTTTGGACATTCTAAATCAATACACCAAAGTCTACATAAGGACACCAACAATAAGGTTTGAGCAAGAGTTATTTGTGAAACCAAAGCCGAGCACGGTGTATACTTATTCTCTATTCTTGAGACTGAGAGTATATGGTCAAAGATTTTTCTGCCTTGATTTCAAAAATACTTTTTAACTCTTGCCCCAGCCCAGTGAACCGCTTACTGTTAAGATGATGGCTAGAAATATAAATTAGGAATTTGGATACCCTGAAACTACATTTTAAGGAGACAGCAACTCAGATCAATGTTGAAGCTGTATGTAAGACCGATATTTTTGATTTGGTTAGTTATACAAAATTACTTACTTAATACTTGTTGAATGTCATGGCATTATTTTTCTTCACTGAATTGTCAAATGATAACATTACACAATTATTTTACATTGAATAATATTACAGATAATTGACCTACCTCAGATAAAAAGCGGTTGAAATGTCTTCTTTCTTCCTCTTTTTGTAACTGTACCAAGTGTTGTTTTTTCCTTTTGAATACTTTTGAAATTCTCAGAGCTTTGCAACATCTTCTCTGGAACTATGTTGCCATGTAACATCCCAATACATTAGAAGCATGATTAATCCTTAAATAAAAATAAGCTATAATAACATATATTTTGTGTTGTGTTGGGCAGTGTGTGTTGTTAATGCCTGGGATTTTAAATCACTACTGATAGGATGCATTTTCTTTTAGATCATTTTGACAAATGTCTGTATTTAATGTTAAAATTTCTCTTCATTCTATTCTAAGACTGTATTTTTAAAAGTAAACTTGAAAACACTGTTTTAGTTTTAGTCTCACAGACTCGTCACTAGTTTCTTCTAAAAATAAGGAGACTACAAAGGCATACTCCACAGTTGCTATATCAATAACAACATGTATGTATAACTCTGGTATTTTGATTGGGGCTATCTATTTTCTTGGCTTAATATGAAGAGGAGTATCTGTAATGTTTGGTTTTGTGTCTCCATGTGACAAACTGTAAATCAGGCTCGTTTCCAATTCCCGTCAGTGGCCTGCTTGCCATTCCATGCTGTGCTGGAATGTGTACTTCCAACAGGTGGCTGCTATTTCTAAGTCATGATTATAGCCACCGGTCATAGCCTCTATAAAAAGGCTTGCCATGGTGTTACTTTTTATTTATCTTTATTCAATTCTTTGCTGCCTGTCACTTTCATTTAAGCTGTTTTTCTGTCTTGCCTCTTTGCTCTCCAATTTGTCTGCCTGCCTTATCTCCAAATCAATATACTGTATGTTTATTTCACCCTCCAATGCAAGGACGAATAGTAGCGTTAATGAGTTTTGCTGTCTCTACAAAGACGTGTGAGGAAGGTTGTAGTTCATCCTGGTCAGCTCTCAGTGCAAGACGTGTGTTAAGTTGTTGGTCTCACATTAGTGTGCTGCACCGTCTCTGGTGATCGCTGAAGCGGTGAGCTTAGACAAGGATTCTTGTTCCCATCGGTGTGCATATCTGCTGTTGACACAGTAGCTGTGCTTTGCTGCTGTGAAAGACACTTCATCTTTCTTCCATGAGCTCCACAGAGTCCGGGGTGAGTTTCATATCACAGTGCTGTAATGGTTATTTACTACAAAGCTAGTTAAATCATCTATACAGTACGACAATTTCCTTTTAGCCAATGGATCATTATACTGATATCTTATACCACATCTGCACTGTAAACAGATATGCTACTGAAATCCGTTTTGATAAACAAAATGTACAACTAACAGTTTGACTTTAGTTAAATATGTTATTTGCTTTGACACATTTGACAGAAATTGGTTTTAAATTGCACACCTGAAAGCTTCCATCCTGTGGATGTGATGTTTTACGTTAAAGACATGACAGCAGTGACTCGCCACAAACGAAGCACCCCCACACCCATACACATCAGAAATACACACATCAAAATGGATGAGTGTCAGCTTTATAGAGCTCATGAATCACAAATGGAGCTATTTGTTTGTGTGTTTATTTAGCAGATGGTACCGCGTGTGTAGGAGAGACTACTATATACTTTGTTCTGTCTATTGTGGCGTCACGGCAACAGGAAAACAGCAGTGTGTTGTTGTGGGTGCGTGCTCATGCATATCATTTTATTCTCATCAAGAGAAATGTAATTTTTCCTTTGAGAATGCAAAAGACATACAAATGTTCATATGAAAATGAAAATGCAACCACATAGATCGATCAAAACAGGGTCCATCAGTACCTGAATCAAAGAATGCATAGACAAGACAAACACAGACAATTCTATGACTGAAATCTGTATTCATTTACTGGCTGAAGACACAAAGAGAGAGACAGAAACTTCACTGAGTTTTTGTTGCCTGTGTTGTTGCCTGACAATGGCACTGAAGTGTCGGTCACCATGTAGAAACTGAGAATATTACGTTCCATCAGCCATCTGCTCATCCCCGTCTTCCTATCTGCTTTAATAATGAAATCTCTCCTGCTGCTTACACTCATTTGAAAACCAATACATTATCAGAATACGGTATTAATTCAAGAACTCTGCCTACCCATCTGTTTATCTACATAAGTTTTATCTTGTCTCACGTGGATCGTTTCCACATTTCCTAGACCCTACTGACCCTACCGGCTTACTGACTGGTGACAGTGACAGTCCTGCGTTATAATGTCACTGCAGAGCAAATTTAAAATGTATTTTGGATGAGATGAGCGAGAATGTCCTAACTATCAATGTAGGATCCTGGGGCGAGGACAGCTTTCATGGTGAAGTCTGCTGTAGAACATTTATTTTCGTAAGGATGAGTTTTAAGGGACCGATAAGCTCTCAGTGGTTATAATAGAACCATGCGGTAATATGAGTGTGCGTGTAGGTGTTGCTATAATGAAAGAAGATGAGTCATTGGATGAAACTTGAAAGGTTTGCTACTACAATCACTCAGGTCTGGAGAGTGGGCTTCTTTCCAGGTCTGGAGTGTAGGCTGCTGCGATGACACAGCGTGTGGGGTAACAGCCTGGGGTTGTTCAAGGAAATGCCTCGACTAAGCTATCGTGATATATCCTGCATTTTTTTGGGCATACTTTTGTCTGATTGTGCTTATTTCTGTTTTTGTGGGTAACATGTAGGCTTGAGTTGTCTTGAAATGTTAAATATATGTTTAGTATAAATCTAAATATATCAAGAAATCCCAGAAATATGATGCTCGGTACTGTTAAAAACCTGCACTTCCAAGATGTCAGGACTGTTTGGGAATATTTTGGGAACCGGTGAGCGAGCTTGCACAGACGAAGCTATGTGCACTATTTGAAGCATCTGAAACACAGGAAACGCAGTCAACCCGCAACATTTACAATTAAAGCCGGACAAAGTCATCTTCTTCATTTAAAAACTTGGTTGATTATGGCTACAAGACCTGTTTGGAAGAAACTAAAGGATGATCCACTATACTTTTTGAATGATTTATACTAAAGAATTTATTAACTTACTTTTATTTTGTGCGTAACATACCTTTCATTTGATGTTTTTCCCCAAAATTATTTTAATATACATAAAATAAAATTATTACAATAGGTAATGAGAATTTTTTTGAGGTAGAAATGATTAGTGATGTAGTCATTTTTTGCTGTGAAACACCTTGAAGTTTATTTATGCTTCAAAATAATATACTGCAGCTCAAAAGTATTAAAATTCTCCAATTAATTATCATTCGACTGCACTGTAGGCTACTCTAATATTATACGTGTGACACTGACATCTGTTTACCAAATCATTGAACCTACTTATTTGTTTCTTACAAATACTAGCATTTGTACAACAGAGCAGGTACAGGTTGGATCAGAGGTCTTCAACAGAGGGCCCTGCAGGGGGTCCGTGAAATTTTTGGTTGATTAGACAATTTTTCATTTTTTTTTTTTTTTTAAATTGTAAAAAAAACCTCACAAGTCATTTTTGACTTTGAAAATGCCGGTCATTTCGTGACCAACATGCCATAGCGTGACTTTTAGGTCACTTTTTGGCCGCCATGCCATGGGCACACCGAAGGGGTAAGCGGCCCCTGCGCCATCTCTCTATCAGTTTGGGGGTCCTTGGCCTGAAAAACGTTGAAGACCCCTGGTTTAGATTATTGTCATTTCTTTTCCTTAAATGATAATTTCATCATCCTGAAGTCCCCTGGATAATTTTGTCACATTGTAGTGGTATGGTTCTTGACATAAATAGTTCAACATATTTTTTTCCCCCTGAGAAATCACGACACGGTGTTGAGATTCCCTTTAGCCTCAAAACCCTTAAGCCTCCTGATGGCTCTTCTTGAGAGTTTATGAACACAGTCTCGTAAATGTGCCTTTTTTTTAATCAGTGAACCAGAATTCTCTCTGCTCACAGTCTCATTCTTGTACCGATAAGTCAACCTGAGGAGTTTTAAGGCCACCCAAGCTGCAGTGGTGCTCTGGTTGCTATTTGCTGACTGGTATACATGGTTTGTATTTATATACTGTATATTTTCAAAATGACTTAATGTCACAGCTGTTATGTCTTGTCAGTTGTAAAAATTGTCACTATTACAGCTGCTCCTTCCACCAACAAGTACTGTACAATAAACATCTGTTTTAATTGTCTTAAGCATAGGCAGTTAACAGAGATACTGCAAATTTAAGATGCAGAAACACTTTTGGGAAAAGACATAGAAAGACAATGGAAAATTATATGCAGTATATTAGATTACAGAGAAAATGACTACCAAAAGGCACTATAATGAAGTTGAAACGGCCACCTTGCTTTCAAAATCTGTAATCCGAATTTCCTGTCTTAATCACACTATTTTAGAATGCAAGATACATCATTGCTAAAAATTACTTGCATTATAAAGATACATTAATCAGGTTACCATGTCCAGGTAAATCCATCTTAAAAACACAGGATACTTGAGACAATTAAAAGCTGGCAGGATAGAAAAGGAGGTTTCATTGTTTTATTCTGCTCAGATCTGGATTTTGCCAAAGAAGCTGCTCCAAAAGTTTTTTTTTGTTCTGTATGTACATTACTCTGCAAAAGGCACTTCAAGCATTTCAGATGCTTAGAGTCTTATGGATCATGCAATACCACCATCTGATCAGGCTTAAATTCATTCTACAGCATTACAGCAACTCTAAACATTAAGCCGGAGCCTTTAAGAATCCTCTTCAGCCAGAAGATGAACAAGGAGTCCTCCAACAAATGATATAGCTCAGCCCATCTGGTCCTTTCCACATCATCGAATCAGTCGTGGATTACACAGAGACAGAAATATCTGACTCATCTGAAATTCACAGAAGAATTGAACAACCTACTTACCAAGTATCTTGAAACAATTTGAAAAAGCATTAACATCAAATTGTGATTTAATGCACCTTGTAGAGCATTACCTGATAATAATAATTCTAGTTTAACTAGACATTGGACTCATTTTAAAAGTATATTCAATTTAATTGTAGTGCCTAATACTTTTATATGGTACTGTATAATTGTTTCTATTGTGTGTGCAGTATTTTCAGCTACACAGTTTTAAATGCCTTTAGACAAATTAGAGCAATGAATACAGGTTCAATTCAACCAATTATCTAAAGGTCAGGGTCTTCCTCTGAGTGGGGGACCGATTACATTTAGTTTGTCTTCACATTTGTCTTTGAGATGGTGAATGCAAATTGGCAATCTGACGCTGTCCAAGGACACTCACATCTCAGGGAGGACAAGAGACAAAGAGGGGGTAGAAGGTTGGGCTCTTAATCGAAATAGTCAGTTCAAGTTGCAAGGAATGAACCAAGCAATGTCAAGGAGTGGTAGAGGAGGAGGGAGAAAGACAGACAAAGACATTGATGGAGACAACAGTAAACAGAGATACTGAAACCATCAATACATCCAGGAGAAGCAGTGATTGTCCCTGGAGGCTGTGTTCAGTGTCTGGTCTGGCTCCCCATGTGTGCTCACCTGTTCTGTTGACAGACACTGAGGCTACTCTGCTTTAAGCTAGTGATGCTATGCCCTTTGTACATCTCTAAATCCCGTTGTCCTTCCTATATCCTAACTTAAACCTCTCATCTCTCTGTCCATCCTCTTTTTGTTTTTATTAGGGCCCGAGCACCAAATAGTGCGAAAGACCTATTGTTATTGATCTAATTTCTCCCTTGGATTTCATTTTATTTGAAACTTTTGCCTTCTCTTGTTGTTCTATTAACTGTATTTGCATTTCATTATCACTTTGACTTCATGTCACCGGTTTTATTATTTCTGTTTTGTCATTTTTTTTTTTTTTTTTCTGTATTGGTACTGATGGTGCCAAAAAGTGTAAGGCCAACTTTCTGATGCGGCGATTCTAAGAATCAGTGCACAGAAAACATCAAATGGTTAATAACACAGATGACATGTTACAGGTTAAAATCAGAAAAAGGAAAAAGGAGTGACAACAGCAGGAGCAGGAAGGGCAGAAGTTGGGGAAAACATCGGGTGTGCCACCTGTACCAAGCGTCTTGCAGGGAGCTCCTGCTGGGACAGAGATTAGCTGATCTCTGTAATTGTATGCAAAGCCATCTCCTGGTGACTGTTTTACATTTGTTTAATTGATTATTGATTTGAATTCTAGAGTAAATGTCACAAGCTTGCTACAAGGTTTGGGGTATGAAAATGAAAAAAAAAAGAAATAGCCTGTCTTGTGCACTTGTCTGCCTGCTTATCTCTCCATCCTTTCCTCTTCCTGTCCGTCTGTCGGCCCGCTAGTCGAGGCCATCCTGCTACTACCAGTGATAAAGCCTGTAGTACTTCCTGTTTCTTCCATTGACAGCATTGCAGGATAGACGAGATTCTTGCAGAGGCTTTGAAGAGCTCATGTCAGCTCCACTGTCAGTTATGTCATGCACCGTTTACGGCTGAAATGTTGTTTTACTGCTGTTATGCTGTGCATGTTTGTGTTTGTTAATGTGTATGCTCTATGATCTGTGGTGAGCAATGAGCAGACAGATGGTGCACACTCCAGGGTTCAGTGGTGCAGACATGCCAACACAGGAGATTCAGGCAAGGATGGATAAACATGCATTGGGTGTGTTTGTTTTTGCATATTCGGATGTGACTGATTGTGTGCGCACATGAGAGTGTGTGTCGAGAGGAAACGGCCTCACACATTTAGACAGGCATGTGCAGTTGTGTGTGTAAAGTTGTTTGTTAGCTCAGGAACAGTGCTGGCAGGTTACTGTGTTTACACAAGGAGGAAGACTATATAGCCTTAATCGCCACATGTTCACAAACTGACGAGAAGTGCAGACGTACACATGTTGTGCTGAGCGTGCAGTTATTTTGATCTCTGCTCCACCAGGTTCTGGGTTATGTTATTTCTTTCCTGGCAGAATTGTTTTGGCTTCAGGAAAATGTGCCTCATTATGGACTGCATTGAGGCATCATCTATTTTGTTGTTGCTTTTTGTCTTGCGGGACCTCCGTGGATTTTTCATCCGTTTCACTGCCACGCTGTAAATTGTGAGGATGAGACGTGTTGTGTTGGACTGAACTCAGCAGCTGAAGTCATAAGACCTGCTGACAGACACACTGCTGAACAAAGCTAACGCAACAGCACAGTAGAAAGGGACAGCTGTCGTGTCACGTCCTGGGGTCTGGCTCTATTGTAATATAAGAACGCGCACGCACGCACGCACGCACGCACGCACGCACGCACGCACACACACACACACACACACACACACACACACACACACACACACACACACACACACACACAGCGCTCCCTCTGTGCCTTGATAGAGATTTGTTGTGACTCTGCAGGGCTGCCTGTGCCAGGAAGCAGAGTGGCACCTCCCTGTTGTCGTGGCAGCCACTCTGCTTTTCTCCCTAAATGCAAAGAGATCAAAAAGGTAGTAGAGAAAAGAGAGAGGAATGTATACGCTCCTTGTTGTGCAAGTCTCCCAGATTTTTCTTCTTTGTCCTATTGGATTTTATCTTTTTATATTTCCATCCCTCCTCTTACAGTATAATTTTCGTCACTCCTGCTCGTCGTACCCACCCTCACACTTTTTCCCTTCATTGAGACGCCCATTGCTATTGTCAGATGTTATATGTCTCCCATTCGGCCTCCTCCTTTCTGCTACTGGTTTACCTTTCAGGTATCCACATGTACGCACATTTCCATACTATTTGATGCTGCACTTTACCAAAGCACATCTCCCTTTTTTTTGATTGTGAAGTGAACCTTTCCGCACAGTCTCCCAGGATCAGACTATATTTTTTTTCCTTTGGACTGATAGATCTTGGTGAGGAGAATCCTCAACATGCATGATATGAATAAGCAGCAGGCAGAAAAGCATGGCGGATGGCACTGACAAAAATAGAGAAGCAGAGAGGTGGTGAGATTGGGGTTTCCATTTTTCACAGATTACACATGCAATCGAGGAGAACACATGATACTGTTATCTGCAAAACATGCTGGGATGTTTACAACGTGAAGTATGCACACACAGATCGTGCACATTCATCTTGGTTGAATATCTTCTTGTTTATTGACTATTTTAAGTATTCCTGAGCAGTGCACAAATAAATAGCCTCATTAAGACAACTTTACTTCAGGCTGTTTTTTTGTGGGGTTTTTTTCATACTCATTGTACAACTCATTGTTTCTTACACATTGATTGGCCACCCAAGTGAAACAAATAGCCTGACTTACCTCAGCATGATGACCTAAGGAGAAGTATCAACTCAACAGTAAAGTGGTGTCTCCACAGCTTTGATGGTAATTGGTTTCAGACGGAAGTTTTTAGCACTTCTTTTGTTCAAAAGGAAAGAAAAAGTGTTTATCCCAATTTGCCGCAAGGTTAACGTGGCAGTCTGTCACGTGCCTGTTACACTGTGTAAAGGGATTGCACACCACCAGCAGTACAGCTGTTCAACATTTTCACACATTTAACAGACAACTTCAGGAAGGGAGAGCCAATTCTGTTCTTCAAGAATGTCAAAAAGGGAAAAGGCAGCAGAAGTGTACACTATACTAGCATGTTTTTTGGCAACATAAAGAGTTTCATGGCTCCAAGGTCTGTGACTAATGTAGCGCGGTACACCTACGCAGGTGTTTTCAATTACTCTCCATGATTAAGCCTGCAGTCAGGTTGACGTCGGTATAGTGTCAAACTCTGAATGAGAAGATGTTGCCAAACTGTGTGTTCTCATGCCGCATTTACATCATATCATTCAGACCCTAATGCGCAGCGAAGTCAGAAACTCACGCCAATCTACTAATTGTAATCCCAAGTCATAGACATTGGGACATCCTGACAGCTATGGCATCTCCCATTTGGTGTAAAAACCTATAAGAAGCATTAAGAGTGTTTTGGCAAAATGTCAGCGGTTAGTCCAAACAATATAGAGTATCAGCAAATGCATCAAACGAATCAATTTGAAAAGATTTGTTTGTATCTGGTTTCACTTATTAAATAACTGCTCTTTATAGTTAACACTGCAGAAATATCTAATTTGGGGTGTTTACAGGAAATTAAGTCATTACAGTAGAGGAGTAACTGCAGGGGAAACCGTCTTGGGACAAGACTCGGTCAAAATTTTGTATATGGCTGGACTGTATATGAAATCCCAGAAGGCAAAATGAGGACTTTTAATTTGAAATGAAAAGAAGAAGTCATGGCGCTCAGCGGCAGTGTCATTTGATCTCGTCAGTCAGTTGTTGAACGTCTGTCACTGAGCAAGTGACTAATACTGAGGTTTCTCCTGTTCTCTCCTTTGTGGTGCTTGCAGTGTTCTAACAATACAGGTTGTCTTCCAGCTGCATCAATAAAAGGACAGGAGAATGAAGGAAATACAAGCAACACAGAGCTGAGAAAAGGATTTAATAATTTAAGTGAAAATGCCTTTTTGCATGGTCCAAGTTTATTTTGGGGCTTTATAACAGCTGCCAATATTCAAAAAAATTCATATTGAATGGGAGGGGGGAAAAAAATAGACTCTAGGGAGAAACTCTGTGCAGCTGTTTGTGTCAGGGTGGCTGGTTCAATCAGCAGCTCCTCCTACTGAAGTGTCTTTGAGCAAGACACTAAACACCACTTGCCCTTAACGGCAAGCAGCTGCGTGTATGTGGGGAGATGAGTGGCACGATGAAAATGCTGTCATTCCTACGTCTATTCAAAATTTCTTACTGCCTCTTATTCTTGGTACTTTCCATCACTGTTTTTATAATAATAATAAACTTTAAACTTCATGCTGTATTGTTCAGTGAAGCTGATATGTAATCTTGATCAAATGTCCAGACGAGAGGATTAGCGAAGAGAAAAGCAGTTCTCGCACTGGCTAAACATCTGCAGAGACACAGAGACGGCAGCTGCTACCGTTAACTTTTTCTTTCTTTCTTTTTTTAAAAATTTTTTATATCGTTCCATCCTGGAGAATTTGTCAGTCTACAGTGAGTATCTTTGCACAGTTGTGTGTGTGTGTGTGTGTGTGTGTGTGTGTGTGTGTGTGTGTGTGTGTGTGTGTGTGTGTGTGTGTGTGTGTGTGTGTGTGTGTGTGTGTGTGTGTGTGTGTGTGTGTGTGTGTGTGTGAGTGACAGCGAGAGAGAGGGAGAAAGAGAGGAGAGTGAGTGAGTGGGAGAGAAAGGGAGAGAGAGCAATCTCCCGAGTTGTGAGGCTGACTGACCGCCTGTGGGTAATGTAAGAACCTCACAGCTGGTTGCCCTTTGCCGTGCATGAGCAAGGTACGGAGCCGAGCCGGTGTTTGTGCCTGTGTGCTTCTGTCATATAGGAAAGTAAGCCAGCAGCTGTAGCAGCAGCAGCAGCAGCGGTACAGTGGAGCGTGTTCAGTGTCTGGATGTTAGCGCTGCCTCTCTCAGCTGCGGGACGAAGCCTTACTGTAGGTATTCATACACACTGATGCACCGATACACGTGTACACAACGCTGTTTTGACTGTCTACCTTGTGCGTTTCCTTCCGGGCTCCTCATTTCTGTGCACTCGGAGTTCTTGCGTTTTATAGTTACTGGTTTATTGAGTGTGAAGGGAAATGTGGTTGTACAGGAGCTTTCTTTTATTCCAATAGTATGTCAGTCCTGAGGATTTGAGTGAGGGGGTGAAGGGATTAAAATGTGCCGTTCATCAGCCAAATGTTTCCATCACTACAGCACGTTCACACATTTGCATGCAGAACAAATTTTCATACCGAGTTTCCATAAACCGGAGTTTCAGCTTTGTTCACGTGGCAATTTGCTCTAAGTGTTGTAAGCAGAACGCACTGGACATCTTGGAGAGATGTGCAGGTGTGTGTGTGTGTGTGTGTGTGTGTGTGTGTGTGTGTGTGTGTGTGTGTGTGTGTGTGTGTGTGTGTGTGTGTGTGTGTGTGTGTGTGTGTATTTGTGGCAGGTGATGGCAGGGTGGAGGTGCAGTGGGTGTGTCGTGTCCAGTTTCCAACAGTGTGGAATATGAGCTGGCTGCTAGTGTGACATGACATGGGACTGTTGTGAGACTCCAGGAAGAGAAAGGAAGAAAAACAAACAAACATGAAACATAACATAAAACACAAATGTCGCAGATTCAAATGAGGAAATACATGGGACTCAGAAATGTGATGCAGATTGGTGCAGTTGAAGATAGGTATATTCCCGCTTGTGCTTACATCTTGACGAGAGAATGAGTAAAAAAAAAAAAAAAAAAAAAAAAGGTTAGATTGCTTATGTGCTCCTCACCACGGCTCATATCCCTGTTCAGCACCCCTCCCTGCTCCTCTGCCATAGTCTTGTTTCCTTAATTCCTGTTTCAAGGGCTTAGTGCTGAACGTGCTCAGAATGAAAGAAAAACATGACTAGTGGAGTCGGGGGACCGGGAAGATAGAGTTGGAGGAGCAAAATGGTGAGACGTGAGAGAGGGAAATGAGGATGTTGAGGCAAGGCAGCAGAGAGAGAAAAGAGAAAATAGGGATAAACTAAAGTGGATCGCCGGAGGAGGGTGAAGAGTAATGATCTAATGGGAAGATGTGTGTGGCTATCTTTCCTGATGTTCCTCTTATCCGAAAAAATGTTGAATAAGTTGCAGGGGTTCTTCAGGCACCCTTGGATTGGAAACACAGTTTTCATCAATTTTCAAGCTTGAGATCAGTTTATGGTAAGAAAGCATTTCATAAAAAGTGATTTTCACGTCATTCCTCGAAATCTGTGTTGTCTAAAAATATTACTTATGATCTCTTCCAAGTGATGATCGCAAGAAAAGGGAGTACTTGTTTCTGAATTCCTCAATAGTATTTCTAGTTATACTGCTTGATCTAGTAGTGTACAGTACATGCATAATGCTCATTATGAAGGAAGCAAATGTATTTTAGATGCTGAGCGCACAATCAGCAACTGACTTTTATGCAGAATGTTGTTTCCGAAGTGTGACTGAATAATTCATTTTGTCATACAAATTGAATGCAGTACAATACAATGTGCTGTGCGCACTTCACACTTCAGTAAATGAATGAAGTGAGCCCACATAAAAGCCAATAACAGAAGATAAGCATTGAAAAGATATAGATAACTCTGAGACAAGAATATGAGAAGATTAAAGAGGAAGCCCTCATCATTCTGAACATTAATTACCTCATAAATGGATACGACAGGATCATCTTGATATAACACAGCTTTGGTACTTTTCACTAGGGATTATTATTTTGTATTGCCCTTGTCCTCACAGTGTGTAGGATGTTTTGGAGTCTTTAGGAATAAAAAAAAAATCTGGGAAACATACTGTGTTTATAAGCAACCAGTAATGCTGCTACATTACAACAATCATCAGCTTCTCATTGCTCCCAAATTGAGTTTCATAATCTAAAAGCAACTTCTAAACAATGACCGATCGCCCGTCGATGTGCCGAGCAGAGTTCAACAACCACCAACACCTGCAGCATTTGGCTGCTGTAAATATCCCAGTTGGGGAGACCCGAGGAGGAGGAGGCTCTTCCTCTTTGCAAATGTGGCGTAATGTGTTTGGCTGCTGATTTTAGACGAGCTCAACCTGAAAATAGACGGAATGCTTGGTTGGAATAATATAGCGTAAGAAGTAAACACATTTAATTCGGTAAACTGGTACTAAATCAATCTTTGTAGCAGAGGGTTTCTTCGAGACATTTCTAAGTGTTGAATGAAGTGTCACAAACTGTGTTGTCCCGTGGGGTGAAAAATAGCTGCAGTCACATTCCTCTTGCACATAGAGCTGTGGGGGCTGCTTATGCAAGTGATCTCGCTCAGGCGCTTTTAGGCACCCAAGTATTATACAGTTTCCATATTGCTTTTCTCATATTCCTGCTCATTGCAGTGAACTTCACCATCTAATTCAAAATATTTGCCAGGCATGACGTGTATGAGAAAGCGGTCTCTCCTGCTCTCTCAGTGTCTGTGTTCCCGTCTGTCTCTTTTCATCACTTGACACATTGATCTGAATACATTACCTGCTCATTTCAGTGATATACCATCTCCTCCTCCTCCTCCTCGGCTATCGGTCTTAGGCGGTTTTAGCGAAGGTAACGGTGTAAAGGGATACAATCTTTTCATCCTGCCAGATGGTTTGTTTGCCAGTGTGGAGGTGGCTCCAAAAGTCTTTGATCGGAACCATTATCATGGCGTGTAGGGATGGTGCTGTAGCTGGCACAGAGACAAAGTGAGACAAACTGTTCTATGCAGTATTAAATCAAGATTCATTGGATTGAGTGTTTTAGGCATTGTTAACGGTGCTTTGGTTCTATGTATATATCCATCTTGGGTTTATCATTACATAAGTAAATATTTTATGAGGACATTTGGAATCTAGATAGATTTTACTGAGTGATGCCAGTCCATCTGGTCATTGTTCCTAACCTTTAACAAAGCAGGTGGTGCTGGATCATATACAACAGGTTTAGCTTTTTGCACCATTTGTTGTCCTAAATGCTGCAGCTCCTAATTTTTCTGTTGTGCAGTGCTGTGGTTTCATAATAATTACTCTTCCATAACATGCAAAGCTTGGACTGGATTTTAGAAAAATAGAAGCTGATATTGATGATTTAAAAAAAAAAAAATCAAATGAGCTTCATGCTGTATTTATTCTGCAACGTATCTGGGTAGCATCTGAAAATATGCTGGTCAGACCAGATCTATATTCCAGCATCACTACTCAGATGGTGAAGGTTGGTTGTGCTGTCGGGAACAATCAAGTATGATGAGAGGCCACATAGTGAATATAATGTGTTTGATGTCATTAAAGAGGGGGCATCTCATAACGTCTCATCCTACACCCTCCACCCAAAAGGCATTATTTCAAACGGGAGGGAAAAGGGGAAAAATTCCCCAAAACAGTAAGAAATGATAATAATGGTGGACGGAATCTTCCTTCTTTCGTATCAGCTTGTTCTGAAGAAGCTGTAACCATGTGGCAAGACGGACAATGCAATTACCACTACTGCACTCTGCAAGGTTTTGGTAGGATTTTAAATGGTTCACGGGAGAGCTGCAACACACGGGACTGCATTTAAAATACGCCTTTTATTTTCACACTTCTTTGAATTCTTATTAGCAAAACATCATATAACAAATATAACATCTCACAGGAATATTAAGAGTGCGGCTGATAATAGCAGGCAGTAGTAGGGGTGAGTGACTAAGTTAGAGAAAAAGACAATGTTAAGATATTGAGCATGCTGCATGCCCCCCCATACTGTACATTGACTTTATTATTCATATTTTCAGTTATTCCTTATTCTTCTTTGCAACAAGTGGTGTAAACAGGTGCTACCAATTAAGATTGGGCTGATTAACGAGGCCATCGTCCATCACCGACTACTGTGCCTGTCGACATATGCCAACAAACCAAAACTCAAAACATATTTTCTGACCTCCCCTGAACACAGCATTATTTGACTGAAGTTAATCACCAGTCAGTTGAGAGTTTTGGGGCATTTAGTGTCAGGAGTCCATCTGGAATCACCCTGGTGAGAGCGGCACGGTTCAGCAGACACGTGCGTCTCCACTTGTAATCGGATCACACTTCCCCGCTCTACATGCAAAAGAATACATACGTAACGTAAATAAAACATTAAGTACAACACGTACAACAATGCAAAGAGAGGGCAGTCGAAGCAACAGGCATTAAAGAAAATGAGACATCCTTGCTCACTGGAGCCTCATTTCAATGTGACGTCCATCTGTAAATATCTGAATACAGTTCAGTGAGTTTGTAATTCACAGTCTAAACCAGGAGCCGTCAGATTATGACATTTTTCTAGTGGGTCTGAGAAGAGGTGAGGGCGGTATGTTTTACAGACCAGAATGGTAAGGGAAACGCTGCATATATAATGTAACTAGGAGTAATAAGCATATTGGCTTGCAAGCTCGGGTCCATTTTCATAAAACAACACTGCATAGGGATGCATCAGACTGGAGTCAATCTCAAGTCCAATTCTGACGAGTCTCGGTGGTTCTCATTGTGTGATTAACACCTTTCCGGTACACTCAGTTTGTGGTTTGTTTAACTGCGGCACTGACATAACTATTTATGATAACAATATGTATAGATCACGATCTTAGTGAAAATTACCCCTCGTCATATTAGTGTCGAAAGGTGGCTCATGTTGGCTTATATGTACATGAAAATGTTGCAGCAGTAATAAGAGGGCCATAATACAAAAACAATCTATTCAGTAATTGTCGCTATTAATATAAAAAACACGAGTTTCTACCATTAATAACCAAATCACATTGCTACTTTGAGTGTGGACATTTTAATTGAGTATGAATATAAGCATCAGTTTTCCAAAACAATCGTGTGTCGAGTGGCATTGTTTTATGACAGAAATTTCGGGCTAGTCTTTATGCATTTTAAAAGTGTTGCAATGAGCTGTCATTGAGAAATGGCACTCAGCATTTTAAGGTTCGATTTCATATTGCATCAAGAGGGATGTTTATCAAATTGCAGTATTATTTTATAAAAGAAATACAAAAAGCAATCTTGTCATTTGACATGCAGCCCCAAATACATATAATTGTCCACTTTTGTGGTGGATGGGAGATGGTGATTCTTCAAAGAAGCACATCAGCAATCTTTTTGGGCTGTTTCGGCTCTGCTGTGAATTTGCTGAGCCAGCAAACACGGGCCTCGCTCAAAGTGTTCTTGACAGATGTGCTCAGCTCTGTTTAGAGCTGTGCTGCTTAGGAGTCGTGTCAGCGGGATCTCAGACTGGCGCTGTCGTTTCTGGTTGGCTGACAGGTTGGGTTGGCAGCAGGGTGACCAGCTTGTCTGTCTGCAATGTCAGCAACAGTTGATGCTCCCGGCTCAGTTTGTTACCGCATCAAATTCAGTGGACAAACACATTCCGTCAAAATGTACAAAATGTAAAATTATTATTTTCATCTTTCACGCCGTGATGCCCTTTCTGTCGAGTCACAGCTTTTCATCTGTCCGCTATTTTCCATTCATCAATCTGTACCTCTTATTTCTATTTCAAGCTACCATTCTTCCTCTTTCCCTTTTGAATGCTCTCCACCTTTACTCACTTCTCTTGTTTCACCTTTTCTGCTTGCGTCTTTCTCTCTCAGTGGAAGATCTTTCCTCTTCATTATTTATGGAGCGTGGCTGCGTTGTGTAGCTGTCAGATGCAGCAGACAAGAGAGCCTTTGCTCTTGCATTCATTTAGACTGAATGCCAGGCAAGTTTGCATCTGATATGTCCTTGCCAACCAACCTGTGAATGTAATTTGTCACACCATTCAATGTGTTGCAATGGTAGTTCGACACAGATGTTTTACGGATGTGGTATTAGCACATTTAGCACTTTTAATCCACGCCAGACACAATTTATGTAGAAGTGTTAAACATGTCATTTTCTTTTGGTGGGTTTCCCCTTAGAAGTGTCAGTGACCCTGCGAGATGTGCCAGCTATGACGGGTGGTGGTTGACTTTGTCAAGAGATGTTCTGATCATGGTGTTAGGTATGTCATATCTGTAATCACAACAAGTCCATCTCCAGTTAACAAATCCAGCTGACTCACCAACACATACGCCCCTTTTCCACTGCCGGTACCATACTCTACTCAATTCTAATCGCATTTGCTACCAGTTTCTTTTCATGAATAATTTTTTTTTACTGCAGATCGTGCCCACCTCAACATAATGACTCATGAAATAGTCGTGATGTCATCTTTATCATGACACACTAATTGCTGGATCCTTTTGCCGGCAACCAAACAGTCCTTTTGTAGAAGTAAACTTAGAGCTTGTCATGTGTTACGTGAAGTAGTGATTGAACACACAGACACACTGCAGACACACCCACTCACAAACTACAACTTAATCTCTCTTATCATGG
This sequence comes from Brachyistius frenatus, assembly GCF_029030835.1. Lineage (NCBI taxonomy): Eukaryota > Metazoa > Chordata > Actinopteri > Embiotocidae > Brachyistius > Brachyistius frenatus. The sequence continues at coordinate 2,806,628 of NW_027210630.1, forward strand.
GATTTACATGAAAGAGACTTCCCCTTTTCTGGTCTCCTTCTATCTACGACCCGGTATCGAACACCCGTTCCACCATAAAGCAAACTAGGCCAAGCCTCACAGCTCAGCCCGAACATCTGGCACAACTGGAAGGGTATGGAGGTCAGAGATGTAGTGTCAAACACGGAGGGAAGCTGGGGTGACATTAAGAGTGATCATGATGAGAAGGATGATGATGTCTCATAATCATTATGGAGCGCCGCTCCTTTGTAGTGAGTCTCGTGAACGGGTCTAAAGGGACTCCACGAGGGACGTCACGAGATCGAGTCAATTCTTCAAATGCGCAAATGCTCTTTTAACTCTTTATCTTACACATTCGATTAATAAACGAATAGTTATGTGCACGTCTGCCAGATTAATATGTGCTGCTTGTTCTTGTAATGATATCTTGCAGGATTATAAAAAATTAATGTTTGGTATTTTAATGACAAATTCAGTAGAACCATTATTTAATTAAGGACCCTTTGGGTGTTTGTTCATTCACATTCATTCATATCACAGATCTGTAAAGCGCTATTGATTGGAGTCATGGATTGATGCATGTTGGTAACTGTAAGAGAATAATCCTCTGGAAGCCAATAACCTAATAAACTGTTGAACTACAGGTCAAAGAGGGGATTATGATTGTTTTTGCCAACATAATATTCACAGATGGCTGAATTGCTCAAATCTGTGCTGCCTTCACTAAAATCCGACCACGTTGACAATAAACCTATTTTGCTTGTGATAGTGCTGTTAAAGTCAGCTCTTTAGTTATAGTCTTCTCAGCATTATATGATGCAGAAAGTTATACAGTAGATTTCAGCTTTAAACAAATCAGGCCCATAGTTGGCATGATTCTATTTCATGAACCAACATAGAACCAGTGAACTCTTTTTATGCCTTTCTGCCAGTGACAGTCATAGCAGCCATTATAAGCATTATGTTTCCCGTGAACTTTCTGTAATACTGTGCTTCACATTAAATATTCACATAAAATGTAGGCTTACCTTGCTTAAATAAGGAATCATTGAAATAAATGCACTTAAACTAAACTTGAATCCCAGTTTAGATTTCTGAGCCACCAAATGGCAGAAATTACCCAAATTGTCTACTACATGAGCTGCACAAGTTAAAAAGCAGTCTTTGCAGAAATAAATAGTGGTAATTGTGCACACCAACTTGGCACTCATTGTTTAATTTTGGCTGAACAACGGAGTCTGTTTGATTTTGCGATAAGGGAACGTTTGCTCGACTCCCCCTTGTTTTCTCCTCATTCACCGTGTCATTGTACTTTTTAATCACTTCATTGCCTATGATGGACTGAAATGTCCCCCTCTGCGGGGTTAAATCATCTTTCAGCCTCAGGATAATGAAATAGGAAGAATACATTTTAGAAATTTAAATGTGAGTTTAATAGTAAAGAAGCGTGTCTGCGCTGCATGCATATGACAAAATGATACGTTTTTTCACATTAATATGAAGTCTCGCAGATGCTTTTACGACTCATCTGCCTACCAGATTTGAACCGTCGCCTATTCAAACACGTCAGTAAGAGTTGGAGTGTGACGTGTCATCAGCAGGGCATCATACCTGCTGCATCAAGAGGATCATTACCCCGGTCGGAAACCAGAGAGTGAAGAAGCTCGGTCTTTGTGCGGACTGCTCGGCTCTTATTAAGAAAAGAAGCCACCAAAGAGACCTCATTATCTAGCTGAGCAGCTGTTGGCCGTCTACCCGCTACCCTGCTCTCGCCCGGTGTTCTGTCACATTACGCATTAACCTAGATGCACATACTCAGGAGAGGAGAGGCTCAGTAATGGCTCTCAGATAGTGTCATTTAATGGAGTGTCGTATTTGGCCAGGATACTTTAATGGAGATCATTTTTCATGGTTTTGTGCCTGGCATAGTTTGATCAGAAAGAAAAGTATGATTATATGTATTTCCAATATTAAAATGAATATGATAATAAATCCCAGACATTCAAGTGGAAATGTGGTTTTGTGATCTTATCATGTGGTCACACAGAGACAGAAAAAGGAAGTGGTGCAGTGAAAGAGAGATTCTGGAGAAGGGAGGCAGTGATTCACTTGTCATTGATAAAGTGACAAATTTATTGAGTCGCTGACATTTTTATCATCTGTGACTAAAGCTGACTGCTCAATCAACAATATAGGGATTCTTAGGTGCAATATTTGTGTACTGTGCTAATTCATTTATTGAAGCCAGAGTTGTTTAAATGGCAGATACCTAATAGAACAAGTTGCTTTTTTAAATTTATTTTGAGGGTAATTAATCTCTGGCATTGTTATATTCTCTAGCATAAGTCTTTGAACATCTTTTTTATTTTTGTTTTTATTTTACTTTTTTTTTTTTTTTTTTTTTTACTTTTTAGTGCCTGTCGATGGTAGACATGCTTTCAGTTCTTATAACATCGTTTTGAAACAGAAAAAACACTGCTTTCTGGGAAATGTTTGGGGATTTGGTTTATGCAAGTCTTGTACTAGCTGTGAGATACTTCCAAAATACACAGGGACAACAGGCTGCAAAACTAAATATGATGTGCAACTTTCACCTTTCGCTGTGCAGCACTGACTTTCTGATGATTAGAATGTTGTGTCTTGCACAAAAAGCAGTGCGAGGGTTTGAAGATGCTGTACTGTGAAACATCCGGCTGGAAACAACCTCCGTCTCCCTCTACACCATTTTCCTCCCCCATATGTCCTATAATTAGATCGAGTACATAAAAGATACACTTCTAGCGTTTATAGGCCTCACTGGCAGACCTCAAGAGCCTTCCTGTCCTTACGTGTCTGTATTCACAAGTGTCTATGTATATGTGTGGTCATACATTTATAGGTAGAAATTTCAAAGCTCGGTGCCCGAGGGAGTAGATTGGGTCAGTGTTGGGCATTTATTCATTACAAATTGTTCGTGGTTTTTTTCCTCAGTGTGATGGCATTACAACTAATGCTGTCTTGAATGATTTTGCTATATCTGTTTCTTTTAGTGTCTGTTTGTGATTGTGGGTCCATGTGTATATGCAAATTATGTTGATTATGTTGATGGTGTTTCATATGTATAAGGTCCTGTGTTTACATACTTAATCTGAAAAAAATCTTGAAATATCTGTTTAATGGATGACTACATATCCTGCACAGGCGAAGGTTGTTAAGAAGGCATGTGGCTGAAAATGAAATAATGGGATCACGATATTAGCCAGTGGAATGTCGCAGTGCTGTTGGGAGATGTGGAAGGTTCAGCCCACCTTTATTTATAGTCACCTTTTCTGCTCATCTTATGCTCATGCTATTTTTGTATTCATTGTGGAAAACACAGGAATGCGTTTATGTCAAACATAGTACATTCCCTTTTATCGTTTTAGCTCTTTTGATTTCCAGATAGCATCGTATATATTTGCCTGTACAAGACCCAGCTTTATGGCCTCCAGGAAACAAACTCTGAGTAGGCAGTTGTTGTTGTTGTTTTTTTTTTAACCTTTCCTGACAGACATCTTCTCTATGAAATACATTCCATTTTCAGTTCTCTTTTTGCTGTTATTGATTCATAATTCTTACTCTTTGCATACTCAGTTGCGTCAATTAAACCCCAGATTTGTTTCCATGTTCTTGAACATCAAGACCTTAAACAAGACAATAATTACAATATTACAGCCACTGAAATATACAGATTCTTCTCTGGTTGCTCGCTTAAAGTCGACGACTCCAATCATCAGTCGAAGACTTACATTCTTCGAGTTGAGCTTCAAGTTGTTTTCGTAAGATTTAGGCTTAAACACACACACACACACACACACACACACACACACACACACACACACACACACACACAAACCACCACAACCTCCTGGTGGGAGGAGAGTTGGGCTTTGGAGGCGCATGAGATGCTAACCGGTCCAGACTCGGGGGTGTTTGTGACCACAGCCTCCCTCGGGGGAAGTCTCAGGCAGCAGGGGGCCCAGTTGGCGACAGCCTCGTGCACCTCAGGACACTTTTACATAAGCCACAGGGAGACTGTCAGAGGGGGACACCTTCGCTGCGCAAAATAAAGCGCCAGACAATCTCGGCCTTTTATTAAAAAAACCAAAAACAATGAAATTACCAACTAGTTAAATCTTTGTATTGAATAACCAAATATAATTCCACTGACAAACTTCTGAGTTAGGCACAGTTCTGCATTTTGCAACTGCATCTTCCTGTCTGGAGGTCACCCAATTTTTGGTGCTGATGAAACTACTGTTATTGGGCAGTAAAAAATATTTTATATCGATATATTGGCCAATATCTTTATATCCTTCAAACACTTTTGACACTTGTGACAAAGATACATATGGAGGCAGGATATTTTACAGTTTATTGTGCACCCTGACGTCAGTGCACTGAAACAGTAAACTTCACTGAGAATTTAATCATTATAAATGACTAAAGACGAAATCACAAATACAACAATTTCTAATTAACTCAAGCATGTTTTTTTTTGCTGTAATCCTGTCCATGTGGATTAGCAGCAGGATTTAATGGTGAGCTAGATCATCCATCACATTGTCAATGAACACAACAGTTCAAGTGCATTCATTTACAGACGCAGATGTCAAGTATTGTATCCTTGAATACAACACCACACTAAGTACTCAAAACTGCTGTAAGACTGATGCTGATGATAGAAAACACAAATTATAAATTTGCTTAGGTTTTGGCTGGAGTTTTAGGACTTGTCCATTTACCTTTACCAAATACATTTATTTTTGAGATAAAATTCGTAACAAATAGAGAGAAAAGTGATTTGTTGCAGAAACGTAGAACTAATAATGTCAGGCTTTTGTTTTGCCCATCTCAAGTCACTCAAAACACAACCTGCGTCACTAACAAGCATCTTCATGTTTGTGTGCATGTTTGAGGTTTGCTCATTAGAATAATAATTTTATCGCGTTGTGGGATCACTTAAACCGTTGTATAAATTTAATTACGTGGCTCTCAGATCAGTATTAGTTATATTATAGAGGCACATTTAATTAGAATAATGTGTCATAAAAGAGCTTTTTTTTTTTTTTAACTAGCACAGTGAAAATCAGATTCCATAACATTGCTAAATGGTATGTCTATGAAGACAACCAGGGTCTTGGTCTTCAGTCAACAGCATAAAGATGGATGAAATGGCGTCATCCTATTAGTTTGTTCACTTTAGTTCATGACAAAAAATTGTAGCACGGCAGCCAGTCAGATTTCACTCTGCTGAAGTGGAAATTAATTATAGTTTATGAAAAAAATGCATCTATTCATTATCACTACAGAGACTCAAATCAATACATTGTTTGGGTTGCAGGAAGGGGCATCTCTACTAACAGAAGGTGAACTGTAATAACGTCCTTGTTAATGAACAAAGTAGGAATAGGTTATTGTTATGCAGAAATGGAGCAGCATAGCATGGAAATGACCTGTCTTCACTGTGAGAAATGAGAGTCGGGCTCCGCACAGTGCTCAGGGCCAAATCCATCCTTCCTCCTGTGGAGAGACACCGCTCTCATGACATGTAATCCAGGATGAGAAATTTATAACTCTGGCTGATGTCCCAAAAGGAAAGTTTTCTAAGCAGCTTTTTTATGTACCCGTTTACATTCAAAATGTGAAATATGAACTGTGAATATGAATAGGGATGGCTATTTCAAGCAAAACTACGATTCGGAAATTCGCTTCTGAACTATTTGATTTTTCTTCAAATATTTGCAGAAATTGCAGCTATCCTTGCATTTCAAAAGTCCCACCTCCACCCTGGCTCTCTCCTGTAGGCTCTGAGGCCCTAGCGGGGAAGTTGGTATCATCCTATGATCACATGCCAACCACTGAGGCTGTGCATATTCTGTCTTTACATAGTAATCTATTCCAAATAAATTGCCTCACTGATGTGGTCATTTTCACCCAGAGCCTGGGAAGCATTCTTGTCACGGGAAAATGATGGGCCATGTGTGGGATGTGAGTGTGTCCCTGGTGAAGAGTCACTGGTGTGTATTCACACTTAGTGCCAAAGGGAAATGGAGCCAGATGACCAACTTATTCTTTTGATGTTTGCCAAGTTGACATCTGAGCTTGCGATGCCTTTTCTTTTCATGAGTTTGACAGAGTTTGTTCCACTGATCAAAGCTGTGGTATTGTGTTTGTGGATCTTGGCTTTTTTATTTGTCCAAATATTTTAACAATGCAAGAGAACGTGCAGAACATATTGAATACAGTACATTAAACATTACAGAAAATTACATAACAAATTAAGAAAGAAAAATTCGCAAATAAATGAAATATAATGAAGTAAATGTGTATGGCTTTATAATATTTATAACGACCACATGTCGAGGAGCACAGCTGACGCTCACTGCAGTACTGTATATCCACATAATCATCTCCTCACCCTCTCGTGTTCCGTCTCTTGAACTATTAGCAGCTGATAACATGCATTGTGACTAACTGGAGTCTATTGGTGTAGACTATCCCCATGCAGTACATGTCAATAGCCCTCTGGAGATGAGGAGAGGATGCAATGTTACCATCATTATTTGCAAAGCAGTGTTGGATCCCATTTATCCCATCAAAGCAGCTATTAGTTGAAGGAAAATGAAACTATTATTGATTGATATTTCAATAGAGTCCGTTGGGATTCAGTCTGAAGGGCTTCCTGTGAAATACTGAAGGCTCGTATCCAAATACCCTGAGCACTCGTCAGCGTCGTTCTCCGGGGATTATTTAATGAAAACATTATTTTCACTGGTGCTCCTCAAGTTGAATCTTACTGGAGTGGTGCCATATGGAGTTATAGTGGAAGCCCTTTTGTATTTGTGCTGCTGGATGTTCTTCATTCATATAGACTTACACACAAACATAGGCCACGTTTACTATGAATTTACATACAGTATACACCACTTAGATGATACGTTTTTAGTGGAAAAAAAGCTGCAAGCTTGTGTTTAAAAACCATAAATAAACTCTCCTAGTCTTGCATTTTTATGTGTATCGTGTTACAACAGAATGCAAAGAAATTATAGATCAAATACACACTCCCTCAAGCATACTGTCTGCCGATCTGTAAGGTCTCCTACAGCCAGAATGGTTTCTGTCCTCGGGGACTGGAAAGACTGAAAATTGGGTTCGGTAGGTGTTGTTTAGTTCTGTCAGCTTCACGAAATCATGAAACATAAAGCAGGTGGAGTGGGACGGACCTTGGCTGCCTTTTCTTTCCTTCCTTCACTCTTTTCCTTTTCTGTCATTGTGGATGTGTATGATAAAGGTATCATGGGCTCAGGGAACAGGAGACAGAGGAGGAGACAGATTGTCTTTTCTGAGTTTGTCCCAAGGGATGGACCGGGATCAATGAACAAAATGGCTCGTTCAAGACCCAGAATCTGTGTTTGTCTTCACAATATTTCTATGTCGGTGTTTATACTAGAACTATTTTTTACTCCAGTTGTATTTTACCTTTAGTCACCTATTTTATTTGAGTTAACTTTTATATTTTCTTGTGATTGAGAAGTGTGGCAGAAAATAATTAACATTTCATACTCACATAAAACACAAACAAACATATGTATGTGTGTAAAGTGCTGCTGAGCAGCCTGTGTAACAGATGGATTATTTAAAATAGGGGCATATGAAATTTGGTTTCGTTGTAGGAGTCTTCCGTAATTTTGGTTTACTCGTCATTTACAATTCAGATACAATTTCAAGTGTGAACCATTTTTAGAAGCTCCTCTAATCTTTAGCAGAAACTGAAATTAAAAAATGCCGCAAGTGGTTTTAGTCAAATTCACCGTCCTCCTCAACAATTGAGGCAAAGTTTCATCGGTCATGAAAAAAACAACCCCAGTCTCTAACTGCTTGTTTACTCCTTCCTGTACAAGGTTTTGACATTTGTAACTTGGTAGCATGTTGGTCTATTTCATCCGGGTGCTTATTTTTAGCAAAGACTTCATTGATCCTATCATGTGTACTGTTGCTCACTCAAGCAGCCTCAATCAATTTCAAATACTGTGCTCCCTGTTTTGTGTGTGTGTGTGTGTGTGTGTGTGTGTGTGTGTGTGTGTGTGTGTGTGTGTGTGTGTGTGTGTGTGTGTGTGTGTGTGTGTGTGTGTGTGTGTGTGTGTGTGTGTGTGTGTGTGTGTGTGTGTGTGTGTTTGCGAGATTTCAACCACAGAGAAGAGAACAACATGTGTGATGGCATTTCCTGTGGGCACAGCCTGTCTGAGGATTTTGATCATTTCCTTAATCACTGTGTGTTATTACGTGACCCAACTCGACATTTGGTTGCTCTGTGTGCCTCTTTGCCGCTGTTTGTTAGTTACGTTCATAGAGAAAAGGCCGTACACGGTCAGTCCTCCACATCTTTTATGCAATCCTGTTGGTTGCATCCGCACAGTTCAATTACAGTGACCTACACGCACTGTTGACCGCAGGTTTATCCCATTTAATCACAAACCCCTGTCTGGCCCTGAGTATCCACATTACATTTCTCCGGTTATATCCTGAGCTGGTACATCTGTTACTTCACAAATTACATTTTGTTTTGTTCGTCTTATTTCGGTGTCTACTTGTTTCAGAAACATTGACTCTAGTTCACTTTTCCTCTTGGTTTTTTTTCCGGTGTGACAGCAGGTGCTCTGAAGCTAAAATTGTTTCGGGTTCACTTCCCACGTGGAGATTTGGCAGTTCTGAGCTTTACACAGTCCCACATTTTCCAGCCAGCTGCTGCAGTTTTGAATTTTGCTGTCAAGTCTCAACTATCGTCTGCACATAAATGTTTTGATGTCCTTGATCATCACTGTGGTTATTTCAAGAAACATTTTTGACACTATGTTTTTGGACTCTCTTTTGTGTTTCTGTCCCAGTGAAATACATAATAAAATACTAATGTTTCTGTATTCTGTGCTACGAATGCGTCACCCTAGTTTGTTTCTAAAAGAGCATGTTTACAAATCTCCATCTCTTCATTCAAAGAAAAAGATTGTTAAGAATGATATTAATTTTGGGGGAGCATGAGGTAATTACTGTCATATTATGTAACTGCAGTGTAATTATACACTATTATGATATTGGAGCCACAGTGCAGAATTTTCAGAGTGGAAGAACAGTGCTGCACCATCATTGCACTTAGTAACATTTTGCCTTAAAAGTGTAGTTTGTACTATTTTAGCATTTGTAGAAACCTTGTTGGTATAACCAGACTGTCAAAACTGTCTTACACACTCACGACTGCCTCAAAGCATATTTTCACATCTCAATGCTGATAGAATGTGTCGTTTTATATACCATTTGCTGCTATTATCTGCTCTTACATTGTGCAATAAGTTGATACTTTTTTACACTATTGGTTATGTCCTAGTTTGTCTGACTTGTGTCAGTCATTTGAACAGAGAGTTTGGAGGAATGCAGTTTCTTTGTGCTGTTCAGTTGTTGTTGTTGTTGTTGTATGGTCTGAATGACAGTAAAGGTCACTGGGACTTTGGCACATACAGGGGCTTCTTCTGTCTTTCACAAATATTAGAGGGATTGTCATAGAGAAAATTAAAATAGGCCAGATTCTCTGAATTTAATAGTCACCTGGGTCAGTTTATGTTTTAGGGAAATCAGGCAACACTCTGGAGGGACTCAATGGGAGCAATTACAGGAAATGCTTTGGTCATTATGAGGAGTGCATTTCGATGATAGCTGATAGAGTTTTCTCTCTGGTCTTCTTTCACCTCTTTACCATTTTGCTTTTATTAGATTGGAGCAGTAGAGACAGACAGGAAATGTGGGGAAACAAAGCAGGGGAAGGACTTGCAGTAAAAGCCCGGCTGGCCTGGAAACGAACTTGGGGACTCACTGCTGACGGAATTTGCACTTATGTGTAATGCGCACTGACCACTGAGCTGTCAGGTCGCCCCCGCACCATGTTTTTAGCCGTTTACAGATTTCTCCGCTCCTCCCCAGCGGGAGTTCCTCTTATGCTATAGCCCTGGTCGTCTCTCAGCAGTCTCCCAGTGGCCCACTAGCATTTTTCTGCTCTCTTGTAGTTATTCTTAGCCTCATCTCAGAGTACGATAGCTGGTGAGATATGACAGGAGTGCCCGAGCATGGCTTGTCTAATGGGGAGGGGAGATAAATGAGGATGGCACAATAAGATGTGCAAAAGATCCAGAAAGAAAGTAAGCTGTAGTGGATCTCGGAGCATAGCCTGATTCATCATGTGGCTTGTAAATGGGCTCCATGGACAACCACAATTAGAGCCAGCAGGGGCTTCCTGTCAAATTGGAGTACAGCACGGGCCTCAGGGTACAGCATGACATGCAAAGCCACAGAGATGACCCTGTCCAACAGCCTGATGCTTGGATGCTTCCAGAGGAGGTTGCATGCCAGCAGTAGTTACTTATCAGACTCTGCATACAAAGTATATTATGTAATGTACAAACATACATTTTCCGTTGAGTGAGCAATTTCTCGTTTTACCATTTATTAGTGTAGTGAAGCTGCAGCAAAATTGTTCTTAATTTTTGGACATAAACAGTCAAAACAACCTTACCTAAGTTTAACAGTCACTGTGTCATCATAAATATTATATATGGTTCCGAAACCAGTGTTACTCTTTAATACTTTAATATTTAAATCCATATATAAAACATTTTAAGCAGTTACTCTTCAGAGATTTATTTTGAAATAGCAGCTAACTAATTTTGTGTTCTAATGTATCGTTTTTTTTCTCTCGTTTCCTCACGCAAAGGTGTCTCTTTATTATTTTCCTTCTTGCTTTCTCTGTCTGTATTCGACAGGAATTATATTGCTGGCAGATCTGGACAGCACCGGCATTACATAACCCATGTCATTTTCTTTTCTTTACAGGGCATCAACATTGTGGGGCCCAGTAATGCAGAGCCCCCACCTCAACCTCCCAGTCCAGCTATGTACCAGCTGGATATTGTCCTGAAGAAAGGGAAAAACCTTGCCATCCGAGATCGAACAGGTAGGAGATCTGCTTGTTCTTCCTGTTACCCCATTAAAGTTGAGGTTTATGTACTGAGACAGTGAACAGCTTTATCAAGCCTTTATTGGTCCCACCAATTGAAAGCTACCCTGGATTCTCTCTGCCTCATTTTTTCATTTCATTTAGCTGACGCTTTTATCCAAAACGACTTGCAACACACCGATGGTACACCATCGGGAGCAACTTAGGGTTCAGTGTCTTGCTCAAGGACACTTAGGCATGTGGACAGGAGGAGCTGGGGATTGAACCACCAACCTTTTGATTAGTGTGCAACCCACTCTACCAACTGAGCCACAGCCTCCCATAGAAGCATTGGCTTGAGCACAGACAGTGTAACACCCAGAATTCTAGTGTGCTCTTAGTATGCTTCAAGAACTGAGCTTTTTATGCTTAAGGAATACCTTTAATTACTTTCTATATTTTTGTTACTATCAACAAATCAAAAAGACCAAAACACGGATTGATCTTGGTAACAAGTATCGGCTGTGTCTAAATCCTGATTTAGCTTAATTCTCTGTACCATTGAACAAAAAAACATCAAACAAAAATAAAACAGTTTCAGACGTACAGTATATTCCTACTTTTATTGATCAGATTGTGTCCGAAGCAGTTTAAACAGAACTGCATGTGTGGGCATCTGTAGTGACCTCAGCCTTCCAGGAACAACTCCCTGAAGGCCGTGAAAGTGATTCATGTGTGGAGCTGTTTCTAAATGATAAAGCGTCCATATGTTTTAGTGATGAAGAGCATGCCATTCAGTGCTGCTGTGGCTTAGTGATGTGTTTTAGTAGTTCTGTACCCTTGAGGCAGAAAATAAAAAACTAAAACAGACTTTGGACGCGTAGCCAACACTTGTTGGAAGGATCAGTTGATTGTTGGTTGGGTGTTTTCATGGGATTTGTTAAAAACAAGGAAAATCTAGAAAGTTGTCACAGTTTTTCTTTTTTCTAATCTTCCGCTGCTCTGTTCTCTTCAGGGTTTCCCCCAGTTTCAATCACACCTCTTTTTGTCAATGCAATTTGTCTCCCGGCACATTTTGTTTTTCTCTTTCCACCTCCACTCTGCTGTCTTACATTTCACTGCCACTCTTCTCTCCCCATGTTGAGTTTTATTAGATCACACATCTCAGCTTTGCATCTCAATCCATTTTCCATGAGTGAAGTCAGATGAAATTACTTCGGCGCATTCACTGTGCATCTGGGCATGAAAAACATTCATCTTTGGCTTAAGCTAGAACATTGTCACGTTTGCCATGCCCTGGTTTCTTTTTGTCCAATTCAACTAAATCACACTGTAAGTCACCTACCTCGACTACCCAGCGTGATAGGCAGGTCTGATCAACACCTTTAGTGTAAGTAGATACTCTTGTACAGGTTTCTACATTCTCTGATAATTGCATTTTGTAATTTTAGGGACTCAAACCTCTACAGGAGGCTTATTGGCACTTCATAATTGGTTGAAAGAAGTCAGTGGAGCAGAGGTGGGAATGTTTATGTAAATGTTATTTTTCTGCTTCTGGGGAATTGGAGTCTGTGCGTAATTTGAAGTGCAGGACAGATAACCTTCTGCCTGCTGTCCGAACTCAGCCCTTTATATCTTGTTGACAGGCAATTGTGCCTTTCATAGTCGGGAAGGCCAGCCAGCAAAAACAAGCAAAGCAAGAGATTTTCCCCATAAACTCTCACAGATAGTGGATTGCATAGTTAGATGGATGCTGAGGTCTCATTAGCGGTTGTAGTAGTCACCGTGACAACCGATCCGAATAAGCTTCCCTGCTCTCTCCTGCACATTTTCCCTGACTTATCTGTCCACTCAGAGAATGAGCAGCAAGAGGCTGAGCTCACCTGTCCTGTCCTGAGCTCATCCAGACAGCTCATTAGAGAGGGAGAGACAGACACGGGCAAATAACATAAAATATACTGAATCCAACACACTATGAGCATTCTTAATCACGACCAGTGTTCTAACATGTTGTTTTGGCTCATTGCATAGCGGGGGTTTCTTCTTTTTTAATTGTACAGCAGCTAATCCTAAACCTTGACATGCAGTACTGTCAGGATATTTACATTTTGCTGCAACTGTACAGCGGGTATCTGGTAAACCGCCGAAGACAGATATAGAATTGGTGGGATTTTCCATCAACCAGTCAGTATGGGTTTGCTTATCAGGTGCATAGACTGGAGAAGAGCTGGATTATCAAGTAAAACTAGTTTGCCAGGAGAATCAATTATGTTCTGTAGGTTCCAGTCTGTTAGCAAAACTTATTTTCAGAAATACCTCACAGCTGGACCTGGTAGTAAAACAAACAAATATGTAGGTTCAATTCCAATATCAGTCTGAAGTAGTCTGGGGTGCTGACATTTCCAACCAACAAGGGGAGGAGTTAGTGGAGCCTCACAAGACGTTAACAGAAGGCCGCAGTTTTCGTTGGACACTGCAGCTCCAATGCGTGCATCAAAGTGATGTATGCACTCAGGGACAAGGTTGACTAGCCAGACAAAAAGAGGGTTCAGTGGCAGGGGGGCATCCAGTTCTACATTAGTGCAGTGTCTTCCCTTATGTCCCTTCAGCGAAGTTCCAGTTGATGAAGGGTGCCTTTCTGTGCCTGAGCGAGGCAGGGAACAAGGGCAGCTAGGTCAGCTAACCTTTAAAAATGGAACAGCGCTCAGACCTTGATTGGAGGATGTTGCCTAACAAATTTCCTCTATTTTAGGAGATGAACGCATTAAACCCTGTGAATGCAAATCATGGATTTTTACAAGACTAAAAGTAGAGTATCATCAATGGCAGCAAAACATTTAGAATTAGAATTACAAGTGTGCTACATTTTTGAGGCTGTTGAGAAGCACACCTCATTTTTCTAGTTATTAATTTGGGTTGACATTTCTTTATCTATTTCAAATTAGGATAATAAAAAAAGCCCTTCCTTCTTTACTAAAATGTGTGCAGTTATACTGTAATTTAAATTAAAGCCAACTAAAGCACAATATTCAATAACTACAACTAACCTTTGAACATCATTTTGCGTTTGTACCCGGAGTTCTTTTCAATATTGCAACATCACCTAGCAACCTGTCCAATCTCCCATCATGGTGAATTGTAGGATAGACTTAATTCTGGAGACAAGTATTGTATCCTCTTGCTGGAAAGGAGGATATTATTGCCTTTGCTTTTTAAAAGTTAGAATAGTATTTGTGTCTTTGACAGTGCTTTGGCTTTGTCTTGCAGTCATTGTGCCATAAAACGCAAGCAGAAACACTCACACCGTATGTAGTTGTTGTCCCCGGTGACAGGATGCAGTAAGAATTACCTGAAGAGATTTCATCTGATCGGGTTCAACATTATTGCATATTTTGCCTACAAATTAAACTACATATGAAATATAAGCCTCTATGGCCACTGAAATGCCTCCGCTCCAGTTGAGAGCAGTCATGTTCCTCATAAAAAGCATTTTGAGCGACTTCGGCATTTCTCCTGAGCTTGCATGTGCCGTCAATTTATGTTTGTGTGGGTTCACAGCTAACGACAGAGGCTTTACATTGACTTTCAGCCACTGACTTAGTGCTGGCATTGACAAGACATACTAGAAGAGCCCAGCTTATATTGAATATGATTTCTTACTCTGTCACATTTGTCAAGTTTCTTCCTTGACACTTAACCCTAATATTTTTCCTTTAAAATTAAAAATATTCGTACGGGTTAGTGACTGTGGCTGGAATTCTGCCACCTCTTCAACCCTTGTCTCAGTATGATGCTCAGAGGTTGGTGGTTACGTAGCTGAGACACAACAGTGCAAAGACCTCCAAGGGAGGATTTCTCTCAGACAGTGCAGGGCTGTCTGACAAGGAAAAATCACTTGTCTGGTGTTAACAAGCAAGAGGCATTTGTATAATTCATTACTTGGCAAACATTCTTTCTTCAGCGTCCACAGAATACAACCATTTCATAATTTCTTTCCAGGAGAAACAGCCAACAATGTGGCATGCTTTAATGATATGACTGGTCAACAAATAATATGCTTATATACATTAATCTACATGTGGTTTAATTAAGAAGACTTAAAGTAGACAATTGTTTGAGTAGCTAATTTTCCTTTTCATGTTTATTGCTTCAAATGCCCAGTGACCTTACTCTGAGTTTTACCTTTGACCTATATTGGCAAGATCCTGTTGTGTCCCGAGAGCCCTAACCTTGTCTTTGCTGTCATATATGCTGAGCTCTGCAGCTTTGTGGTGACCTCAGATGAAAACACATTGCTCTTCCTCTACCTCTATTTCCCTGTGGGTGAAGCACCACAAGGTGAAGCTTGTCAGTAGTCTAAAACCTGACACAATTTCCCCCCTTTCCATCATGCAGTACCTTTTGAGTGTGTGTGTGTGTGTGTGTGTGTGTGTGTGTGTGTGTGTGTGTGTGTGTGTGTGTGTGTGTGTGTGTGTGTGTGTGTGTGTGTGTGTGTGTGTGTGTGTGTGTGTGTGTGTGTGTGTGTGTGTGTGTGTGTGTGTGTGTGTGTGTGTGTGTGTATATGACAGAGGATGTAGGGGATGCATGTTCCTGAATATTTCATGTATTTTTGCCATGTTGTGACTTTTGTCTTTTCCCTTTTGAAAAAACAATTAAATCTCAAAGTATTGGATGTTGTGGTTACCCACCAGCAAAAAAACACAGTGACATTTTTTTTCTAGCTTAACAACAACAACAACAACAAAATAATACTGGTAATAGTGGAGTTGACTCTTAGTGATGTAATTAGGTGTTTATATAATCTTTGGCCCTTTAGATTGGCAAAGATGCATTTGTCATCTTTGTGCATCTATTATATGGATGGGCATTTCAAGCAAAAATACTATCTGGAAACTATAGGACTATTATTCAAAAAACCCAGACTCCACTGTCACCACACGCACGCACGCACGCACGCACACACACACACACACACAGAAAAGAGAACAAGAGACTCTTTCACGCCATGAACTTGGACTCAACCAATGCCATCAAACTTGGAAAACTCTCTCCTTTGACAGAGCCGATGGGAAGCATGTCTTTGCATCATCTTTGAGAGGAAGGCTTTCGTTTTCGTCTAACACCGAACTTACTTCTTCTGGTGGCAAAGTTAGTTATTAATTATTGATCTGTGAATGGACTGTTTGCTCTGTGCTTTTGTGCTTTTTGTCTGAAAGCTGTGCATATTTGTGATATACTTATGATATGCTAGTTTTACCTGGCAGAGTTTGCTATTTGAAAACCACGACCTATCCCTAGTGTAGTCATGCTTTATCACGACATAATGATGTTTGTAATGCTTTGTGTTTTAAAGTGTCTCTACAGTGTGTAAGTGAAAGATTCCTCTCAGCTCTGACTTATGCATATTTCTACTACCAGAGCTATTCCTGCTACTCTAATCTCTTTGCTTTGCACTCGCTGAAGGATCATTATCCAAATAAGTTGTCATACATAGATTTTATTGTCAGTGAAATTTGGTTTTATTTGAAGGCTGAGTATTGAATTGTTGCTACTGGAAAGTTGTTTTTAATAGAAAAGGGTTCCTATCATCAATCTGCAGCTACTCGCATAAAGAAATTGTTGTGTCTTTGAGACACAGTACAGATCATCTATATTTTTCTAACTCTAAGTGCAATTTTGGGAACTGAAAATGTCAGCTTGATGACCACCGCAACACCGATGAATTTCAAACCAGTCCAACCTAATATTTTATCAGACGGTCATTTTTCTATTGAAATATGTAGATGTCCGGTGCTTACTGTCTCTCTGCAGGGCAAGCGTCACTTTGTCCTACTTTACATGATGGCTGTTATTAACCAGCGCTTACTCTCATTTTGTGATGATTTTCTCTCTGCTTGCATACATCTTTTTTTGTCCTCTATTTTTCATGTTTTCCATCCAGTCATCCCTGTGTTTCATGTTGAGCCACAAAAATGCTATACATTTTCAAATTTGGTATTCATGCAGGTATACAAGTATGGGGTATGTGATCGGTTGTTGGATTTTGGATTCTTACATCTGTTGCAAATCAGCAATGAAATGAAATCAAACAGATGACAGACCGACTAACACTCGGTGTACGAGTAGCGTAAATAGGCCATCCCACCTGCAGCCCATTGAGATGTGTACACGCACTGAAGATACAATATTCCAAAAACTGATGAGCAAAATGAATATGTAATACTATGAAGGTATTTTTTTGGTCTTTATTATGCAAGGATTAAAACATGTTTTGGAAGGGAATTTGTCACACTGCAATCAAAAATCAAGTTTGTAAGTAAAAATATATAAGCTGAGAATATAATTATTTGAAGTGCAAACAAATTTGCTTTGACAGTTTTGTTAATTGTGGTCACGTAAATAAAACCTTGACTTTTAAATAAAAAACCTCCAAGTTGAGTTGGATGTAGTGGACGGGGCATACACGGGAGACGGGCGTTTCTATTGGTGGATTGGCTGCCTCCGACGGCAGAGGACTTTGTATTGACCTACATCAGAGGTCTGCTTAAGTTATATCACTCTTTCCTAGTGAAATCCTTTAAAAGTGACAACTCAGCTTTCACTTTGGTTATATTTCGCATTGTCAGTGCCAGCGGCATGCCGATCCCGTCTCCTGAAAGCAAAGGTTCTGATTTAACAAAACTAACAAAACTGTACGAGCAAATTTGTTTGCAATGCAAATAATTATATTCTCAATTTATCTATTTTTTTCTTACAAACTTGTTTTTATATTGCAGTGAGAGAAATTTGCTTTCAAAACTGTTGTTTTTGTTTGCATAATAAAACCCCAAAATACCTTCATGTAATACAGTCTATTCATTGTTAAAGAAGGCATAAATGTAATTTGGCTATAAACTAGTGCGACCAGTAATTTGTCATAGCAGCGAGAGCCTGATTACGACTATAATTCCATCCTGCTGAGACTAAGTAATGACTAGCTAATAGTCTGTTATTTGCATATGGTGATACATTTTGTGTTCATTATAAAGTACATGTGTGCTATGTGTGTATCTGTCTGCTCCTGTGCATGCACATTAGTGGGAAGGTTTGCAGTGATTAGTTCCCGGTCCTCAGAATAGAGTGAGTTTCTTAAGATGTAGAGACGTTGGAAGAGCTTGACACCGCCGTCGGCATGTTTTGTTTTTGTTTTATTTCAAGTCCCCTTCATTACTTTCTCACCTCCCATGCTATTCTCCAGCATGCTGTGCGTGCTTCGCTTTATTTTGGTCTGTACTCATTCAGCTCAGATGCATGAAGCAGGATATCATACTGTTATGCTATGTCACACTTTAATAGCAGCAGGATCATTTTGCACATTAGTGAAGGTTCATTCGGGGAAAATGTCAAAGACAGAAGCGCAACCCTGCTCAGCATAAAGCTAAATGGTCTGTACTTGTATAGCGCTTTATCACCTTTCGGTCTCAAAGCGCTTTAACATGTTTTTCCATCCACCCATTCACACACTAATGAGACAGATCACCATGCAAGGTGCTGCCATCAGGAGCACATTCACACACCGATGGTTCACCATCGGGAGCAACTTAGGGTTCAGTTGCATGCAGAGGATGCAGTGTGTGACTCGTTGTAATCACAGTGAGGCAGGTTCTCAACTCATGTCACTATAACACCATGAAATGCCTTGTCTTTGCAGCCTTGCCCAATGCATCCTCTTTTGCAGATTGCATTCTGGGTAATGGGAAACCCCAGTGCTGCAACCATCCGTCAGTTGTCCTGACAGTACATGTTGACCAGGAACTCACACACACTCATGTGCAGCATTGCAGCGTCCACAGTCAGACTGTGAACCTGTTCCAGGCTTGCGAGCATGACTGAAGGTTTTATGGGCAAGTTTCAGTGAGCCTCCACCATGATGTGGTTCTTAATAACAGTTTTTGACAGGCAATGTGTTGGCCAACTCTGAAAAAGGTCCTTCTACACTGTATATCAGTGATGCTGTATGAACAGGTTAACACTGAGGTCAATATGAGGCTGTGCTTCTTTTTTTTTTTTTTGTCTTAGTGAAATACGGTCCTTTCCTTTAAATGATCGTTGGCGACTTTTAGGGCAAGGGCAATTACTGTCTGCAGGATTATAAGCAAGTGTCTTTCAAAACAAGAAATTGGAATTACATAATTTCCAAAGCTAAAGGCTTAGTACTCAGTTGACTAGAATTTATATTTTTAACCTCAAAAATGTCTTTTTTCAGGGCAGGCTTCATGCTGCAGGGAAAGCACAGGTGCAGCTAAGAACATCATAACAATGATATTTAATAGAGTTATAGTAATGTTATTAATTACGCCTGTGTGTTACCTACAAAAATTCTTTGCAGTGAAAAAAATGCTGGTTTTTTTTAAACTATTACTTCCATTGCCAAAACTGGTAGCATAAAGAGTAAAAGTATCAAATGTTTGATATTATCCAGTGTCTCTCCCAGCAAACCGATTTGCAAAAACCCAATTTTCCAATTTATGTGTTGCTTGCAAAGTTGTCAAGTACAGTATAAACGAATGTGTAAATGTAGTATGGCCACATGTGTTTCATTTTATTTGGGTAGCGATGTCACAGCACAGATGCAACAGACACTTGATAAATCATCTCTCATAACGCAGGCTCATTGTTCGGCGTACCTTGACCGCAGGTATAGACAAACAGCTGAGCACAAACATGTCAGAGCTCCACCGATCGATATCAGGTACTTTATTTCAGGTACTAAATTTTCCCACTGTGGGATTAATGAAGTTTAATCTAATCGAATCTATCTGTAAAACAGAAAACAGATTGGTTGTGTTCAACATTTTACAAACGGAGACCCTGGTTATGTAATGGTGACTGACAGAGTTGTTAAGCTCTTGTGAAAGATCTGTGTCACCTGCTATAATGTATGTAAGTGTTTATTCACAGAATCTTCTGCCACATCCTATATATACTGTACTATCATTTTCAGTAGTGTAAATTAATTTAGTCATATTTGAAAAGTAAACCATTAGGGTATTTGGTATAATAAAACCCACATGATTTATTATTGATGACTTTATAATGCTATCAGCGGGTGGGTTTTAATCCATATTCATTCTGTTTTGATACTCTAAATGTCAGATATGCTATTTTTTTTTTACCCTGATTCAAACCATGTTTTTCCACACATTACTGAAGTAATGTTGTTTTCAAGTGTGGGTCAGTGTGTGATTCCTATAAGCTGCAGCTGGTATTTTTCCACTTGTTTTCATGCCTTTGAGATTCATTTTTTGAGAATAATTGACATGTTTGCTGGTGTGTGATTTCAGTTTTTGTATTTTTATAATTATTAGTGATTACCCTAAAGGAAAAAATTAATCATGTAGGGTCTGTTTCACTGTAGTGGCCTACTACAATACAGCAGTGAGATTATAACCTCTCCCTTAGAGCCTAATACTTATTTTTAGAGCATGAAATGACACTGTACTCTGTTGAAATGTAATTACCTGCTCATATATTATCAATTAATAATTCAGGACCGTTTGTCTGCCCTGTACTGACACAGAAAGTTATTGATCATGAATGCGTAATGAATACCTACAGATTGATGATGAAACTGGGGAAGCAGAATAATTGTTTTACACATCAGTCTGAATCCATATGACAGAGAAAACCTTGAATCACCATTATCATCCTATGTCATCTTTCAGCCTCCAGTCAGTTACAAGCACCTTTCACCAGCTTATTAAAAAGCCTTAATCAAGGTCGTGTGTCAAATGCCACCTGGCTTCGTTAAGTCTGAATGTGACATTAACTTCACATTATACCATTTGACCGGCAGCACAGGTTACCGCTCCTCAGCATACATGTTCAAGAAATGTCTGCTCTCTGTCCCTGTTTCAGACAGACGGAAGTCATCATTTGTTTTGCCTGAATTTGTTATCCAACATCAGGGCCTTATGTCTGACACTGGTGTCAAATAGTTGTGTCCGTTTTAATGCCCTGTTGCCTCTGGCAACAATAAGGTATACAGATGTTTGGCCTTGTGTGCGTGCGTGCGTGCGTGCGTGCGTGCGTGCGTGCGTGCGTGCGTGTGCGTGCGTGTGTGTGTGTGTGTGTGTGTTCACTGAATTTACAAGTGACCCTGGAGCTCTATTTTTTTGCAAATTTATTCGTAAAGACAGATACAGTTTTGAGTTGGTAACAGAGTGAAGGCATAAGTACTGTAGTTGTGCTTTAATCAGTGGAATGACTACTTCAGTTTGTGAGTGTATTTGTGAGCAAGAAATGCTTCACACAGTAACTGCACAAATACACAGGCATGATGTTTTTTCATTTGCCTTCATTACTTCTTTTCTGTAAGTGTGAGATGAATGAATACTCAGTTTTTGCTCAGGGGATTGACTGGAGGTACACTTGCATGCACTTGGACTCCCAGAGCAGCACTGGAGTTTAAATGGAAGCATTCAAATTTGATTACCTTTCCTGTATTTTCAGCCAGTCCATATGACTGTTGCAGCTCCATCTGATAGTTTTGAAGTCTTCTTAATCCTAAATCATGGATTTATGTATTATTGGGATAGATGGATGGATAGAGAAGTGGATGGATGGGGCGATTGATGGATAGGTAGGTAGGTAGATGGCTAGATAGCTGGATGGATGGATAGACGCAACTAATGAAAACAAATGTTCATCTTTAATGTAACATTAAATCCTGTACTAAATACAATACCATTTGATGATGTGATGAGGTAAAACACCATAAACAACCCCATTTATAGCGGCTGCTACTCTCTTTAATCAGGAAATGATTATCGGGTCTAATTTCAGCACTTTGGCATATCATGCATTAAAATACACGTTAACTGGTGTTTCAATCATAATGATGAAGCAATAAGCTGAGACACCTCCATAAGTGTGACACTAAACACTTCATCATTTTTACCACGTTGTTGTTGCAAAATCTTACTTTCTATAGCGCAAACAGACTGCCAGGTGGTAATGTGAGAATAGATAATGTCAGACGCTACATCATTTCTGCCACGTTGTTGTTGCAAAATGTATTCTCATCGTACCGTGAGGAAAATCGGGCTTTCTGATGCATGAGCAGGCTTTTGGAGGTGAGAATTATGTCATCGTCAATGCCACACGTTTCTCTTAAATACCGACAGTATGAAATCGACTGGAAGTTAGAGTTGAGAGGCTTAATAAAGTAATTTAATTAAGAGAGATGGAGGGGAGAGAAAGAGAGGGAGAGCGAGAGAGGCCATAGGTAGAATATAAAAGAAAAAAGCTTGTGTGAAGGAAGAAAAGACAGAGAGGAAAATAAACATGAATGTTTTTGAAGATCAGACCAAAGTAGGTAAATGAACGGCACAATTAGATGTAGTCTCCATGTCGAAGCTTCTGGAGATCAAAAGAGAAACATGTTAGAAAATAACTTGGGAGTGGGAATGGCTTTTACTGGCGCTTGTGCTTTGACTGCGTGTGTGGTGTGTATGGATGCACACTGCCTCCCATTGGTAACAGCTGGTGTTCTGAATAGGATATATATGTCTGCACTTTAATACGATTATGCATAGTGCTCTTCTTTTATTGCCTTTTGTAATGTGTGAATTCACTGGTGAACCTGTGTGCGTTTGCAGGTTTTGGTCCAACCATTATGGGCTGGAGAAACTCGTATATCATCATTTTGCTCTGTTTATTAATGTAACAGGAAATCCTTAAATTCATTATCAACATTTGTTAGTGTGGTCTGTCCTACTTTATCTGCTATTTGTATGCTAATTTGTTTCATTATTTCCTAATGTTGAAACTTCTACTGAGCGATCTCTACTCTTGCATGAACGTGTCTTGGATTTGCAAGGTGTGATCTTTTTTGGCTGTTCATGTTGTACTTATCCAGTGATTATCAAACATATACGTGCACATACTTTAACTATCTGTACGAGGTCCCAAGAGTCGCGATAGAAAAATAATTGTCCCGTGGCTTTAGGTATACATAAGAAACAGTGCCTCAATGAAAGTATGAGAGGAAGTGAGAAGGACAAACGCTTAGTAACTAATTATTGTCTTTTAAAAGTGCCCCCAAAATCTTGTAAATGCCCTGACCTTTCAGACAGCGAAGGCAAAAGTTCCCCCCCAAATATTGATCACTGATGCCCATCAACAGAAGAAAGACAGGAAATGAGTTCCCTGTGGCTAAACTTCAATACCACAGCACCTACTGGCCAGTGTCAGATGTTCAGTGTGTGACACGTCTTCTTCCGGTTGTCTCCCCTGACCCAGCACTTCAGTTTCATGGCCTTCTGCCTGCAAGGTAGACAAACGTTCAGCATGCACCAATCCATTAAACCTACTGTCCTGAAGCCCGTCTGTTTTTAGGCATTCACGTCAACCACTGTCATTCGTCTAGAGCTCATTGATCCAAAAATGCCTATCGCGAATTGACCTGTCCGCCCAGCAGCCCTGATGTGAGACATACAATCACTTCTTTCTTTACGGACTTTCCCCAAGTGTGCAAAGTCTTTCAAAATATCAGATATATCATATTTAGTGCTTCATTTCCAAGAAGGCACCTCGCTGACCACTCTGTGCTCTACCCACACTCACTCATATTCAGCCATCACCCACCTACAGCACCAACCTTTTTCATTACATGCTTTTCAGCCCTTTGTGTGTTTATGGGCCCATAAAACTGGCACTGTGGGATGCAGAGACTGAGGCAGTGATGTGTGTCTGGGGAATACACAGGGACACAGAAAGAGAAGCGAGAGTTGCTGCACTGTTAGAGATTAGTGGCTTTTGCCTCACTTGTAGTTCTGGAGCATTTCTCTTTATCCTCTTTCATTAACGAGCAAATAGATCCATTCCTATTTATTTCATTCTTGTATCTACAGAATTCTTAGTTCTTAGTTTGCCCGATGTTTTTTTTCTAAAAAAAATATTCTGACCCTGTCATTTGTGTCCCCTTGCTGCAGCTACCCTGCAGTGATACGTTAAGGGCAACGGTGTTCAAAAGGATGTGTGTGTTTGTGAGTGTACCACTGCTAGTGAGCATGAGGGCGTCTTGAGATTTTTTAAAAGGTGAAGAAATGGACATCTTTTCCCAGCAGGCCGGTCTAAGTGCACATTTTGCTGCTCTCACATCAAAGCTTGCTGGCAGCTGAACATTACATCAGCAGTTTTTACTCTGGCAAAGCAGATTTTATGCTTTTGTTTTTAATGTGGTTAATTATACTTAAATGATACCGATAATAAAAACATTTTAAGTGTCCTACATTTTAATACTACTTGGAATATAGTCTTCTATAATAGATAAACCATATCTTTTTCCTCACATTTCTTATAATCACAAAATAACTCATATCAGTCTTGCTGTTACTATTTTTTTATTGCCTCTAATGAGCATCAGGGAAGTCGTTATGTGGGAGTCAGATACTTGCTAATGATTGGGCAAGCCTATCCTGAACTGAGGAGACGAGTGCAAACACAGAGAGCGCAGGCTTTTATCATCGAGTATCTGTGCTGTCAGTCCGCCCTCTGGGCTGCCTAAGACAAATCAGAACACAATACAATAGATAAACACCATGTTTGAGGGATATCATTGCTTGTGATCTTCACTGCTTGTCAACATAATGCTTATGGTAACATACAGTACACTTTAGTCTATATAGTTCCTTAGATACGGGCAGGAAGGGTTGATCACAGGCACGACATGCACAATGTGTGTGTATCAACGAGAATTGTTTGATAAGACAATTCCCTTCCCTCCCTCGCTGTTTGCTTGGTAATCACTTTGGTCACAGTGGATGATTCAAGGCACGTTCAGTACGAACAAACTGCCACACCAGGATAGAGTTTCACTGGAAGCTGCTGCACATTGTCCGTACAGTTATTCAAGTCAATTTTATTTAAATTTATATAGACCAATATGACAAATTTGCTTCAAGGGGCTTTACAATCTCTACAGCATATGGCACCCTCTACCATTAGAGCCTCATTTCAGATAAGGAAAAACCCTCTTCTCAACAGGGGAAAATGAAAACTAAAGGAAGAGCAATAGATGAGGGATCCCTCTTCTATGAAGTAGACATGCAACAGATGCTGTGTGTACAGAATAGACTAACAGTAACTTCACAGGATGGACATCCAGGAGAGGGAGACACAAGAGGAGCGGCTTTATCTCCTAAAGAATAAAGATACATATCTATTAGTTACAGTCGATGTTTAAACACTAGAAAAGAGGTTATCGAGATGAAATGACGGGTAACTGGTGTTGCTGGATTCCAAAGATGGACGAAAAGTGACAGAGTTGAAGCATAAAGTTAGAACTGTAGTTTTTAAAAAGGAGAAAAACCCAAGTGTCAAGTAAAAGACAAGCTCCCCTGTGTAGTTTATATGTGTAATATATGTATGTGCAGTAAATATTTAAGTCATTCAGGGCCCTTTGGCTTCTTTATGTTATCTGAATCTGGATGTGAACAGACTGCCAAACCAGTAAATCAGATTATCTCCTGCACAAACAGCTCTGAATGCAAAGACTACTCAACAGTTCCCATTCTTACTATTTTTACTCAGATGTAGTAACTTAAACTTGTGTGTTTGATGGAAGAAAATTCCCTTGTGATACACATTTAAAAGTATCTGCTGAGCTATTTGTTGTTGATATTATATTTAATTTGATTTATTCACTTCTTGATACTTCACATTTCCTAAATTGACCCTTTATTTTGCTTTTGCTGTTGGTTTCTGTCCTGTTTCTACCTTAGTTCTTCTCTGTCTATCAAAGCAGCTGCCTTTAATCTGTTATGCATTTGGATCTTTTGGAATAAGATGTTAAAATTAGGCAGAAATGGAATCCACAGGATCATCAATCTCATTCAGCAGGGCAAGAAAATTGGGTTTTGGAATTATGTATCTTTTATTTCTTTGTCATCATGACTAATGGTAAATGCATAGAGAAAATAAATTGTAGATTAAATCTGTTTATGTATCTCACTAAGTACATTGTATCTATTATAAACACGTGTTTATTTGGGTGTTTCCATTTATACGGTATATAAAAATACACTCAGTCTGTGCCTTTGAGAGCACAAATATAAATCAATGCTGCCACCTAGAGGTTAAATAGAGGCACTGTGTAGGATATCATTAATTCCTGGAAATGATCATATGACTTTAACAGAACGTGAGTCACATGGCATGCCTGCTACTCCCCTCAGGTCTTTAAGGTATAGTACAAAACTGTCTTTAAATCTCTGTGGTTGACCGGTGATTTGAGAGGAAAAGAAAGTAAAGAAGGTGACCTGCTCGCGCTTTTAATTTGACTCCGACGCCTTTCCTGTTGGTAGTTAGATAGGAAGCATATGCCATAATTTTGTTGATACTCTACTTAATTCTATTTAACATAGTGTCTGTGTTTGCTCTCTTTCTCCTTAGGGACCAGTGACCCATATGTGAAGTTTAAGATTGCAGGGAAGGAGGTGTTCAGGAGCAAAACCATCCATAAGAACCTCAACCCAGTGTGGGATGAGCGAGTAAGCCTTCTGCTGGAGACCCTGAGGGACCCACTATATGTCAAGGTACAGCAGAAGTGTTTGGAGCTTCAAATGACATCCTGCACTAATCTAAAGTGCTGTTTTATTTTGAATTAACTTTACACAAGTCTCAATGGATATGAACTCTCTATGCATGCTTCCTTTCACAGTTACAGTTAGGACAAGTCAATGTAAAAAATAATACCGGACAACACAAGCAATGTGATGTTGAGGGTTGTCTGTTGACAGTTGCTGTATATTGTCTCTTTTGAAGGTCTTTGACTATGACTTTGGACTTCAGGATGATTTCATGGGATCAGCGTATCTCCATCTGGAGTCACTGGAACATCAAAGGTCTCTTTTGACTTCTATTTTGTTTAATAGCTTCTTTGTTTTCTTTCCACTGACACCTTGCAGATCATCTATTAATTAAACTGGCTCATGCACTCTTTGTCTTGACTGATTGTATTTGAAGTACTGGCTTGGTCGCTACATTTCCCTAATAATGGGCATAATCAGAGAAGTTTCTCATAATCAGAAAAGGTAAAGAGTTACAAAGTCCACTCTCAGAGGACTAATTTCCTTGAAACACACCTGGCCCCCAGCGTCTCTCTTTGGTTTTGATGTATAGTCATCTTGATCAAATATGGTCTGTGGCTTCCCTCTAGTGGCAGTCTTAGATATTTCTCTTCTTTAACCTCATGAAGTGAATCAACAGTTTACAACAATTATATTGTACAGACATGCATAGAGTGGAATTATATTTTCAAATGCCCTGCAAACCAATGCCAGTGATTTTAATTACCCGAGCACTAATTTATCACGTAAAGATTTGGGGAAGCTAAGACAGGTGATAATGATAATAACCTGATTTATATGGCACATTTCTGAAACCCAGTTACAAAGTGCCTAATTAAAACAGATTGTAAAAGTAGATGGGACCCAGAATGAGATAACATAATAGCTACCATCAGTTAATAAAGAGATGTATGATAAAAGTGAGTCTGAGGATGAGATTTAGATGCATGCCTGAGATCACGAGGCAGGAAGTTCCACCATTGAGGGACCCAAACAGTAAAGGCCCGATCACCTGGTCACAGTGACAAGTTGAGATTTTGGAACCATCAGAAGGGCCCTGCTGGAGGAACTCAAGCAGCAATCAGGCTCATATGGAGTTAGCAGGTCAGATAGAGACAGGAGCAAGACCATTTAAGGCTTTCAAAACAAGCAGTAAAATCTTAAAATCAGATCCAAAAGTCACATGTAATCAGGGAAGGGCAGCAAGGATTGGTGTTATGTGGTTGCTTCTCTTTAGCAATGTTTTGCATCAACTGCAGTCTCTGGATGTTTCACCTGCAGACACCAGAATAAAGTACGCTGTAATTGTTCAAGTCTGGTAGAGATAAAAAGCATGGATAACCTTTTTTAAGCCTGCAGAGGAAAGGAATGACCTGACCTTGGTTGGCTTATTTGGGCAAAACAGGACTGCACCACTTTTGTCACTTTTAAGTAGGACAATCCTGGATGAAAAATAACACCAAGCTAGCAGGCCTCATTTTGGACATTATTAGATAAGGCCCCCAGACTAGGATGAAAGATTGTTATTGCTGCTCGTGCTAGGACCATCGGGGGGGGGGGGGTGTTATAATTACCTCTGATTTGAGTTATTCAACTGCAGAACATTTTGGGCATCCACTTATGTCAGCATGGCAGGACATAATACAGGATACATCCGCGGTACCAGGCGTTATTGAACAAAGACTATGTTAAGTCTGTGCATGAATTAAGAGGGGACCTCGACCAGATCCCAGGGGCATCCCACAGAATGTAGGAGCACATCTCCAAGCATTACAGAAAAGGATAGGAGAACAGTTCATGTTGGCTAAAATATCTTTGCCAACTGTCTGAATTACAGCTTTTGAAAGCCAAGTAAGAGTGCAGGTTAAAGGGCAGGTGGAGGATTTTGAAAGTGCAACAGTGTTTTCCAGGATTGACAGAAAGATTTCCCTAAAGTGGCCTCATGCTGAAGGAAGGCAGAAGTCAACATCAAGCTCCCTGATTTCAGTACTAAACATGTAGCTGAATCTCCACTATTTTATTATAAAAGTAATTTAGAAAGTTTGCATTAGATTCAACCGACTGACGAGGCAGTAGATTTTTTTTTTTACAGCAAACATTAGGACTTGGTATAACTGGCAAAGCACAGGTGTTATAAATAACATTAATGATGACTGCAGTGTATTCAAATGTCCCAGTAGGCAATGAGTGGGACAGTTAGCCAGCATGCGCAGTAGACCGTTTTCACAGGGGGCATTTTGGCATGTCATAGCAGGAGATTCTGGCACAGGTGGAACTGATAACATTACAAAATTGTGCATTCTATTTAGGTGAGCCAGTTCCAGGAACTTGGTATTTTAGATGCTGGCTCAATGTTGTAGCAAACCGATGGACACTTGATGGAACTGAGCCATTGTTAATGAAATTGCTTAGATCACTGCTTTTTCTTGGACGACAAGTCAAAATATGGTCTTAATTAAAGTTTTGCTTTTCCTGTGACATTAGAAAATATTTTTCATTTAAAAATTCCTATTATGTGATAGCGTAAGTGGTACCAAAGTAAAAACACCTGTGTGGATGTCACATAGCTGTGTAGAGGCCTTCACTGAATGTGTGTTTTTCAATTAAAATTCAGCATTGATATGTGGAATCCTTGTACTGTGTGCATATGAATGTGTACTAATTATGTAATCACACTATACTACAGATTCCCGTATAACCTTGGCTTACTATGCATCCCTGTAGGGCACAGGAGGTGACGCTGGACTTGAAGGACCCGCAGTACCCTGAACATAACCTGGGCAGCCTGGAACTAGCTGTCACTATGTCACCGAAGGAGGGAGACGTGAGAGATGCTGTAAGAAATGTAACTATGAACCATCTGTCAGATTATTCATTCATCTCTCTCTTTTCCTGTGCACATTACATATCTTCCTTACTCCAGGGAATCATTTCTCCATACCTTATTTGCCCGGATATGAATCACCTTCCATGTTATGCACCAAAATAAGGAATTGTTTGTCTATTATACTGTTGTCAAACATAGACGAATTTTGAAGACTTCAGTTAAGCATCACTGCATTTCAGTAATAAACCAAACAAATCAATAAAACAAGTTTAAATAATTCTTATGATACAGATAAAGGTCAGCAACAATGTTATTAGTCGGTAAGCTGTGTCTTCATACATCAGAAGCCGAGGCAAGCTGAACTGGGATGTGCTGGCTTCATTCAGCCTCCATTGCTGGAGACTCTTCAACTCAGGAAATACATATGTATAAACACAAGTGTAATTAATATGTTATGTGAAAAAGTTACATGTTCAAAGAGCACTGGATCGTCTTTCCTAATTATGTTGGCTTGTGCCTCTGCGGACATGCTCAATGTTTCAGAGTTGCATTTATTTCTGTTCAATTATTTGTTTGGTTAATTGGACCCCTGCATGCTTGATTCTGAACACGGCAGAGTCATGGGGGAAATATTGTATTCCTTTTGATCTGATGTCTTAATTCTGCTGCTTATTTAGTACTGTAGTTCAGAGAGTCCACAATTGACAGAACAAATAAACTCTATTTAGGTTAAGCATCATTTTGGATTCCTCCAACTGTGAAGAAAATGAGAACAAGGTTATTCTAGTACATCCTCTCTGTTGCCATCTACTGGTATGGAAGGGTAAGATAACATACAGAACTTGAACATTCTTTTGAAAGAAGTCCTGCATTAAACTGCCGATTTTAGTAGTCATGCAGCATTGATAATGTTGATGATCATCAACATTTGTTTTCAAATTTGTTTGTTTTCAAACTCAAGAGTCTTGGGATGACACGAGGGGATTGCTTGAATGTCTTTTTGCACTTGTAAACAGTCCTCTCGTAATGATTAGGATTCTATTTAAAACCTTTTATTATTAATGCTTCCATTTCCGTCACAGAGATAAGCCATGTTTTTGGGACATGCGGCATGGCCATCAACTAAATGCACTGTCTTCATAAGAACCTTCCTTATTCTTATGTTCTACCAGTACAACATTTATTTTCTGCTGTGTACAGTTTAACTGATTTTTAAGGCAACTTTCCATTTTGGAAACAAATAAACATGTAAAAACCAAGTAAACCAAAGAGCTAAGCAGCTCTGAGCTGACGTTGTTCAGGTCTTGCAATATAAATAGGCAGGCAAAAGTATCAGGTATAAAATAAATGGTTATACTATATAAAAAGGTACAGACTGTAGCTACTATATGCAGTATATATACATGTTTATCTCTGTGTATTTCTGTGTGTCCATGCATGTCTGCATACATAAACACTTCATAACATCATATGACAAGCTTATACACTCCCTGCTTACTTAACTTGCATGCTGGTAACTGTCCCACTTTCATTATCTATCTCCCCCCCACACTCCCGCTCCGCACCAGGCCAGGGCTAACATTTGAACTTCATGCACTCCATGGCCTTTAACCTCTGACCCTTCAGCTTTAAGGGGAGACAGTGGGGGGCGCTCTGTAACCGCTTTGTCTCATTTACAGACCATGCTTTTGAGAAGGAACTGGAAACGATCTAGTAAGGTAAACTAAAAACAGCATGTAACTCCCCAAACTTCTGACTGTACTCTAACCCCACTACCGACCACACTGCACCTCACCTGTCCTTCTTCACTGGTGTCCTGGTACATGGATGGAGTCTCCCTGGCCCTCTCGCTTCCTCCCTCCTGTTCCTCCTTCCACAGTGGTATTAGCAGTTTTATTTTATTTTTCAGTTCTCATCGTCACCAGCTTATTTTCCACAAGCTGCAATATACTACCTGCTATATTCATTACCTGAGGGGATGTAAGCTCTGGAATGCAAGTGCAATTGAGCCTAAAAATGAACTCTATTGACATGTGCAGAGGCAAGTCATATGTCATACAAATACACATCAAGGGTGGAAGTAATGCATTACATTTTTTTTGTGCTTTTTTTCAAACATAATGTTTTAAATCATTAAACTGAGAAAATCTCTAGTAATTGTTTATATAAGAGCTATACTATTTAGCTCTTTACATCATGACACCAGAACAGCGGATAGTAACATTGGAGCCATTGACATCACTCATTAAAAAGAGTGTCTGACCACATTAGTTGCGTGGCTTCACTATAGAGTTTCATTACAGTTGAAAGACTCTACTGAACTTTGTAATCTCCAGCTGTTCAAATTATGTGTGTCTGCTCAACCTGAGCTCTAAGTATAATATATTCATGCTTCTTCCACCTTTGATCTGCACCGTGTATTGCAGCTACGTTGTGAGAAAATAAAGCAATTGATTTTTATTTAGGGGTTTTAAAGGAGTCCTGTGCTGCAAATCGGCTGTGAAATATGAAAGTTTGTTTGACTCTGTTCGTTTGACTCTGTTGACTGATTATAGGACACTGTTGGACCCCTTTACATCAAGTAGAAATCTTTGGTTTTCACATGGTTTTGAGTTCCCATTTTGCCATACATAAGAGACTGCTATCTTTGGATTTCATGTTTTGTGACTCTTGTTGGCTGTCAGGTTGAACAGAATGCATGCTGGTCCAGGCTCTGCTTCCTCTTACTGGCTCATGCATGAAGCATTCACCTTGTTTTCAGCCAAATATTAGTATCAGGGACAATTTTGTGCTCAAAATTGGGCTTAAATGCATCTTTGTTTGCTCATGTTTCACTTCTATTAATGTCTCCTGCCACTGAGAAGAAAACGGGGCTGTATCTGGAAACTCTATTTTACTTTTACTGGATGTCCTGAATTTTACCTAGAGGAACTGAATGTTTGCTTAACTAACAGTAAAAAGTTTGATCCACCAAGAGACATATACATTTGAAGTGTGCCTGGTTGGAGTTGGGCAGACGTCCTGCTGTATCGTGCTTCCCCAAACCAAGCCTTTGAAGCCTCCAAACTGGGCCACCTCGCCTGTGACTCGGGAATTAACTCAAACACTATCTAACTAGTTACTGTGCTACCCCACCCAAAAAAGGCGCTGCTCCTGAGTGTCTCCCTGCCTCTGTGCTCGACTGCATACAATACATGGTTATTTTTAGACTAGCACTTCTTTTTAATGAAGCATATATGAGTATTGAACTGACTGTAGAAGATGCAAACTTTCAAGAAGTAGTTTGAGATAATAATTAGCAGCCAGAGGCATATTAAATCCAGGTCTCTCTAACTTCACCACTGGGCCAAATGCTTATTTTGGCACTTCAAATGTTTTTCTTTTTCCAAAGGGCACACAAAAGTTGAACCATCTGCAAGGCAGTATTAGTTCTTACATGAATGTTAGTGTCTGTGATCAGACTTTCAACCTCTGAACATCTTTGTGCATGATCTCTATCCTGCTGTGCTCTGGCAGAGGCATATGGATTCCCAATCCAAATAGCCCATGGTTTTCTGTAACAAGAAATATGTAGCAACAAAAACAAGGAAAAAGGGATTGTGCTCTAGTAGGACATAACAGCGACCTCTCGTCATTTGCATATAGTGTGTTAGCAGCGAGTGAACACAAGAAATGAAAGATGTGGGAGTTGCTGTATGGGAGGTTGGCTTTATTGCAGGGAGCTATTCGCATTGTTTAATGTCTGGAGAATGGAAATTAAGAGGCTTCGTCTCCAGATCAAAGGCCTGCGCTTGCAAGGCAGGGTTTGTTCAGAGTTTAATGAAATTCACCCGCAAAACAAAAGCTATGCTAATAAATTCTCCTTAACGAGGAAGGAGGAGAGAGAAAAGGCAGAGAGAGAGAGAGGGAGGATGTGTATTTGTTTGACAAATAAATACCCTGCTCTTTGTTTTAGTGAAGGATACTGACATGATTCAAAGAGAGGTTAAATAGGCCTGTAAGTGCTGAGAAAACTGTTGAAGAAAAAAAACAGGCTGAAAATGTGGAGCATGATCAATCTGAATTTGCAGAGCTGTCAACTTACAGTATAGCCAGATGGAATAACAAATGTACAGGGGTACACTATAACAGCATCTCAGTGGTTGCCCATTTTGGAGAAGACAGCTTACAAATCACTTCTATTTTATTTTATTTTTCTAATAATATAGAATTTATATATGCATAAGATATGCACTGAGGTGGAGACTAAAGCTATTTTATCCACACTCGATTCTCAGTAAACAGGAGAAGGTTACAGTACACATTCTGCAATTTTACACAAATGTGGAGAAAATGTTACGACGATCAGTCGTGGGGCTTCTTAGCATTCCCACGAAATTGTTCAGGATCTTAGATTTGTGCTGGTTGAATGAGTCGGTTTTGTATTTCATAGTGATGTTCTGGCATGTCAGGTGAACTCGCCCCGCAGGAGTAAATTGTGTTGAATTATCTCATTTTGTGTTTAAGTGTTATCTTATGTGTTTTGCATGCTCATTTCTGTGTTGTCTGCAGTTCTTTTCCATCTTGACAAAGTGAAACGTGTACTCGAGCCCCATTTCTATCTTGGGGTTAATTCATTCATGTATCTGTGTATTATTTGTTAGGTGTTTTGTGTACATGCTTGTATATGTATAAATGCACACGTGTGTGTGTGTGTGTAAATGTTTCTTTGATTATGTGTGTGTGTGTGTGTGTGTGTGTGTGCGCGCGTGCGTGCGTGCGTGTGTGTGCTTGCTGCAGTATCAGAGTATGCGTCTGTCAGATGTGCACAGAAAAGCCCAGCTATGGCGAGGTATAGTCAGCATCAGTCTGATAGAAGGTCGCTGCCTGCAGCCAATGGATGCCAACGGCCTCAGCGACCCTTACGTCAAGTTCAGGATGGGTCACCAGAAGTACAAGAGTAAGGTAAACACACCGTTGAGTCCTCACCACGTAAATATGGGATCAAAATAAGAAAAGGACATTTTTATTACTTTACATAACCAGCATGCAGTGGAACTATTGAGACTATTGAGTTTTTTTCAATTGTACCTGTTCTTATTAACAATAAATGATGTTATGGTTATTTGAGCATTGCACAATAGAAAAACAGCTTAAACCTTCTACAATACATTTGAAAGTACATATCTGGAAAATGATTTGTCCTCCCTCACTTTTCTTGTTCCGACAATAAACCTATAGTGAATATGTGTATTCTTCCTATTTTTGCTAATTTCTATATACTTTAGATTACATGCAACAAGATGTCGCCTCTCTGTGCATTTTAACAGAATGCGGCTTTTTTCTTGCGTATTTTTTTAATTGAATAGTCCGTAAACGTATTTTATCAGACCTGTCAGCTCATATGTATCGTATACAACATGTATATGTATGTATGTGTCATAGACACTGCTCATAAGCAACTGAGACACATGGACAGTGTATTTCCTTGCTTGGTTTATTCAGACAATTTCCAAAACGCTGAACCCCCAGTGGAGAGAACAGTTTGATTTCCACCTGTATGAGGAGCATGGCGGCTTCGTGGACATTACAGTCTGGGACAAAGATGCTGGCAAGAAGGACGACTTCATGGGAAGGTACAGTGTCCCTCAGCCGTCTTTGTCACTATGGGTAAAATAGGTGTCGGTCACCAAAATTACACATAGCTTTGACTTATGCAGACAGTGCAGGTCTTAGAGAAAAATGTTGCAAAATGTTACTAATTTATTTGCGTCCACTTCAGCATAAATTACTGAGTATAGCATTCCTGTGCAAATATATATACTCGACTATTTCATAATGAAAACAGTTTTTTCCTAGTTTTCATCAGGGTGGAGGCACTTGATCAAGCCTTTGCTTTGAATGCTTTTGCTGATATAAACTATAGATATATTAAGGGCATGCCAGGAAATCAATTAAATGAAGGGAGGATGCTCTTAAGTGCCTAGTAAAAGGTATTAATTGTGTCAGTTATTACGTTACATTTCATTTAGCTGACGCTTTTATCTCTTAGTTATAAGATAGTTATGGATGCTTGCTATGTGTACAGTATTAGTAGACCGTTGCTGTTGCCATGCTCCAGCACAACACTTAATGCTAATCGTGTTTTTGATTGACTTCACTTTGTTAGGTTTGGTCTTTCTGTCCGTGTTTCAATTAGGTCTTTTTCTCCACAAAATACTCATTCTGTCATTTTGTTTTTACTTCACTATAGGTGTACCATCAACCTGTCGCTTCTTAATAAAGAACATACACACAAGTTGGACCTGCCACTGGAAGAAGGTGAAGGTGTGCTGGTGCTGCTGGTTACACTCACTGCTTCGGCTGCTGTTTCCATCTCAGACCTGTCAGTCAACATGCTGGATGACCCGCATGAGAGACACCAGATCAAGCAGAGATATGTGAGTTAATTTACAATAAGAGTATGTTGAGGAAAGTGCGCAAAATACAGGAGCTTAATTTAAAAACATAAAAAAAGACTAGCTTTTAATAGGTCTCATGCCTTTCCAGCAATATTGTGTTGTCAACTGTTCTATGTTCATATACTTGACATTTTCTTCCACACTCACTTGGAACAAATTTTGCACAGTCAACCCTTGTATCACTGACTGACCACATACTTGATACTGTAGCTTCTTTCATGGAGTGATGACTGCGGGGAGGTGTTGACATGTCCAAGTTGCGACGACAAAGAAAAGTATTGTTTCTTTTTTTGTGTCATGAGTCAGACTGATGTGTCAAACAACAACTCCCTCGCACATTTACAGTCAGACTTCTAAATTGTTATATAGTCACAGTTTACTCATTGTCATTGTTGAAAGACTCTTATTCATCAGGAAGCTAATGTGTTGGGATTCGCAGCTGTGGCTTGAAGTTAGAAGAAGTGGAGAGCAGAGGAGTGGGAAGTACACAAAAGGGAAATGAAAGAAGACATACAGCAGTTTAGAGGTCTGCAATGATTCATGCCACAGGTATTGTGCAGATTTGTGTGTGTATGATGAATACACGTGAGCTCTGTTTTTTGAGTGCGGAAGGTCTTCGCTTGTTAGCCAGTTGTCATTAAACCCGCTTGATTTTAAATTTGTATTAGAGAGAGTGAGACAGGCAGAGTGAGAGAGCCCTAAGGCTCCATCTGCTCCAGAGGCCCTCTTCTCAATACAATGGTTTCATGTCTTTGTCTTAGCCTAGTTAACCCTTTACACCCTGTCATCCTCACTCCTTGCTACAAAGACACAACTCCCATACCCTTCAACAGATTTTATTCACTGACAGCCTTCACATGGGGCATTTTTGTTTTCCTCCACAGAATTTTGGTGGTGTTATCTCTCAATGCTGCAGCTGGATTTGCTCACAGCCATGACTTATACAAAATTTGGTCGCTTAGTGTTCAGTTAAATTTAAGACTTCATTTTCGCAAGTATTACATTTAATTGTCTAGGAGGGTTGTTTGAACTGTTCCTGTGAGTACTACTTAGTTATATTTGTTTGTGTAGATGTGTGTTTGCATAGTGTACAGTGAGGAGCTGTCTGTGTTTGTGAGATTATCGGATATGTTGGGATTTCAGTGAATGATGCTCCCCAGCTCGTGTGTGTTTGCCTCTTTCAATGTGTGCATAAGCTCCAGTGGCCGAACATCAGGGCTACGACCTACATAACCGTTGCGGTGCCTTATTGGCTAGCCACAGGAGGTCGACCGCTCTGCTTCGCACTGCAGGAACCACCCAAAATCAGAGGGGGGAGCTCTAGGACTGATACACAAACACGCTGTGCCTCTCCTGACAGTCACAAAATGAGGGCGGGGAGTATGGGTGTGTGTGTGTGTGTGTGTGTGTGTGTGTGTGTGTGTGTGTGTGTGTGTGTGTGTGTGTGTGTGTGTGTGTGTGTGTGTGTGTGTTTGAATGAATGTGTGTAATAGGGGGCGAGAGGTAAAGGGTGAGGGTTGCACCGAGAAGGGGAGGCGTGTAAAATGAAAAGAAAAAGCTATTTCACCTCTCTCACAACTTGCGCAGACCCCGTTTTTCTGCTCGGCTGAAGGCGACACATTTTACTTCCTTCACCTACCTCTTTTCCTGCCTCCTTCTCTCGCCTGCAGTACCCATTTCTGTGCCGCTTTTCCAAGCAACCTTGGTTCTTTGTCTGTTGCCACTGTGGCCCTCCTGTTAGATGAAGGGATGGAGAGATAGCGGGTGGAGGAAAGTGGGGGGTTGCAGATGGAGGGGCACAGTGAGGTCGGTTTGAAGACTTGAATGGTCTCTACCTATTAACATATTCCTTTTCCCCAGACTCGCAGTCTTTCAGTTGGGGAATTTAATAAAGATGTACCTTATCAAAGAGAACTGGTAGGACCAAGCAGCACCACTAATGCATAGCAGTGCTGCTCAAAGCCTAATAATCTGCTCAGTGTGTGCATGTGTAGGTGTATGTGTAGGCACATTTTTACCATCTGAAATCAGCTGTCCAGCACAAGCCCGCACAACTGCCAATCATAAACAGGCACAAACATACAGACACGTTGCTAAAACAGTATCTACCTGTGTCAGCTATCTAATAAAATGCTTGGGAAGGGTGAAGCAGTTCAAGCACAATGCTGTCATCATCACAGCTTTAAAAAGCACATAACTTCACAAACAACGACAAAGCAGAGAAGACATTTGAAATCTTCTGCTTGTCCCACCCTTCAGCAGCACGGCCCACTCTGTACGTCATGAAAACAAACTCCAAATGACTTTAAGGCAGCGTGCAGCAGTGGGTTGCAAAGTGTGGATGTTGCTAAAAAAAAAAAAAAACCTACATAAATGCAAACTGAATTTGTAAGAAGACATTACTGTCTTTATTTTACATAATTATTATTTTCAGTCGTAAAAATGTCCTTCACTTTATCACACACAAACAACACAACTATATGTACTCGCACACCCACACACAACCACACACACATGCACACACGCATACACTAGAGGTGTGTGTGGTCACAATGAGGTCACTGTGCTGAAGTTGGCAGGTGTTATTTGTCCCATTTCAATCTGTGGCCATTGATGAAAACTGATAACGGACACCTGAGTGCTGGGATCTGTTGCAAGCACTGAGCTCATTAAAGTCTGTCTCATTCTAGGTGTTCTGCATAGTGATGGCTCCCCGTGTGCACATACTATGTGTGTGTGTGTGTGTGTGTGTGTGTGTGTGTGTGTGTGTGTGTGTGTGTGTGTGTGTGTGTGTGTGTGTGTGTGTGTGTGTACCAGGTCTCTGTGAGCCTGCATACACTCGTTTCAACCGCATGTATGTGTGAGTGAGTGCACAATATTTTCTACCGCAAACTACTTTGAATGTAACTTACAGCAGAGATATGCAACATGGTGTAATTGCCTTAGATGTTCTATTGCTCACCGTAACCTTTCCTTCATCCTTAATTACTGCTTACCAGAAGTGGAGAGCGACAGAGAGAGAGAGACAGAGAGAGAAAAGGAAAAGGAAAAAAAGAGATTTATGCATTATGATGGCAAAGGAGCACACACACTAATGGCTCTTAATGGGCCTGAGGTGGCCACAAGATGGGTGGATGAGAGAAGGAGGACGTGGTGACCTCCGCTGAAGTGGTGGCACTTCACCACCCACCGCCATGTGCCATACTGCACACACACACACACACACACACACACACACACACACACACACACACACACACACACACACACACACACACACACACACACACACACACACACACACACACACACACCTGCAGTACCTCTCCCGCTCACTCTGGAGCACTGCTCTAAGGTGAAGTGAAAGGACACAACCTGGACAGGAAGTGAGATAAGGGGCTGTACTGAAGTGTGGGAAGAGCAGAGAGCAACTTTGACAGAAACTCTTGGCAGACAGTGATCATGACTTGATGAACAGGAGTGGGAATCGCAGGAGGATGAGGAAGTCGTTACCATTTGGTTTGAGTTCGAGCATTTGCAGTCATTTGATCAAATGTCCCCTAAAATGAGGAGCTGCTGGGCAGATGATGTGTGTGTGTGCGTGTGTGCGTGTGTGTGTGTGTGTGTGTGTGTGTGTGTGCGTGTGTGTGTGTGTGTGCGTGTGTGTGTGTGCGTGTGTGTGTGTGTGTGTGTGTGTGTGTGCGCGTGCGTGCGTGCGCGTGCGTGCGTGTGAAATGTTATGCAGCGGTGATGAAAGGTGACATGCTGCAAAGATGACAGTGAGTCATAAGCCTGTGCCAGCGCTGATTCATTTGTGTGTTTATGTGTCTGTGGAGTGTGACAGAGACGGGAAGAAGACGTCACAGTGACAGGATGTCAGTCACAGACAGGGCGCTGGTTTCTCTTATGAAAGCTAACTCTGTCCTTCCATTTTTCTCTTCTCTCTTCTCTTCATCCCTCCTTTTCATTTCCTCCTCACCCCCCATCATTCCACCTGCGTGTTGACGGTGGTGAGACATAAATAAGGGGGTGGGGGATTGGCTTCCTCTTTCTCTACCTGTCTGCCCAGTCCATCTATCGCTGTCTATCTTTTTAATGAGGATTTGAATCCTTATGGAGGGTGTGTTCTCTACAAATCATGGATTGAGGCTGAACCCTAAATGTCCCCTCAGGGATCCTGCACGGTGGGAGGAAGGGATGAAGAGCAGAGGAATGGTTGGGGGGTGGAAAAGAACATCTCAGCATCCATACATTGAAGAAGTCTCTTTGCCATTCTAATGATATGTGTATTAATGTAAAACAACAATGCTGTGGTATTGCCATAATGTACTTAATTTGGTACTATGCAAAATGTTATTCAAGTTGGCAGTTTGTTTATTTTATATCAACAATTGTCTTTATCAAACATGTGAACAAGATTTCAAATCGGACCAATAAAACAAAATCTAAATTGGTTAGTCATAGTGTAAATCCATAAATATTTTACTCAGTAAAAAGTAACGATGTTTATGAATCTGACCAGACATTAATTTGTGGTCCAGTCTTTACTTCTAACACGTTTTGGTAAACACTGAAAAAGTGTAGATGTTTGATCCCCAGCCGTCCAGCTGGATCATGAGCATCATGGCATGTTCTCCTGTTTGAACCCTAACACACGAACTAGTCAACCATTAGTTTGCCTTCGTCTCGTCCTCTGTTGCCTCCCGCATGCCCTCGTTCTGACTCTCTTTCTGCCTCTCTTCTTGGCTGCTCCCCAATAATCACAACAAGCAGCTGTATCTTCAGAGAAATCGTGCCTTAAAATTGAGACTTGTCCCTTCCCACCCTCTCTCTCTCTCTCTCTCTCTCTCTCTCTCTCTCTCTCTCTCTCTCTCTCTCTCTCTCTCTCTCTCTCTCTCTCTCTATGTCTCTCTTTTGCACACTCTCTTTCCCCCTCTCTTTCTTTCACGCACTCTCCCCTCTCATCTCCTTTTGAGAGCTTTTGGACAATGATATCGCTGGAAACAGGCAGAGTCTGACAGAGTTGGTAATAATGAATTAAGTCTGTAGCCTGGCCTTGACTCTGAAATTTAAATTATAATTACTCCTGTGGGGATGGAAGGGGTTATTGCCAGAGAGAGAGAGAAATAAATTGAAGTGAAGTGCATTTCCACTCCGCTTTTAAGACACGCCGACATGCTACTCAATTTGGCCTCAGTGTAGGTTTTCTATGCATGTGTTTATACCTGAGTATTTGGTTGTGAACAAAAGCACGAGTTCATGATTTTGTGTGTGTGTGTGTGTGTGTGTGTGTGTGTGTGTGTGTGTGTGTGTGTGTGTGTGTGTGTGTGTGTGTGTGTGTCAGCGTGTGCCCATGCCACATGGCTGAGCCGTTAATCTCCACAGATCCACATTCTAGTTTTTTGCACACTCATCCCTCCTTCTTCATGGAGGTCAGTGTGTGTGTTTGCCTCATATAAGTATGCCACAGCCAGTCACCACAATATCTCTATTATCATATCAGCCTAATTTCTTTTTCTCTATGAAGCAAATGCAGATGGACACATTATTATTACTAAGATCACATCACGTGCAAATTATGCATGCCAGCAGGGAAAACATCAGTTTTCATTAAAACAGTAGAAACCACTTTCTGTATTTGTGAGTCAAAACAAATTGTAACAGTAGCTTTCTCACTGTGTATTAGGAATAGTTAATATGTAATAATGAACCCTCTATTTGTTTTATATTTTGAGATGTTGCTTTGTCTACATGTCATCGTGTTGAAATTGCTTGTTCTATTTGTTCTACATGAATGTGTATTGTTTTTAATTTGTTGTGGCTGTTTCTATTTGGCTTCTTCTTCTTTACCAAATACAGTAAATTTATTTTATAAAAAAAGTACAAAGTTAGGAAACATTTCAAACAGGCCAGTGCAGCAATTAAATTCAGCCATTTGTCCCCTGTTAGACGACTATAAATGCCAGCTCTACATTTTCAAATGAAGACTGGTAAAGGACATTTTCTACCCTTTCCTCTCTTAATGAAATGTCAGGCTATTGACCTGCCTTTCGCTTCAATGCTAATTTCATGTCCTCTTTGACCTTTCACCCCTGTTCCTGTGACGTTTCAGAGCCTCTGGAGGTCACTCCACAACCTGAAAGATGTCGGTGTGGTGCAGGTTAAAGTCATCAGGGCTGAGGGACTGCTGGCAGCGGATGTCACAGGTAAGACAATGACCTCTTGTCCAAACAACAGGAGTTATTATATACAGTAGATTGGCATAAGTTACTTTCGTTATTTTCCACTCTCAGATTCTTGCTCATATATACATATCTGCTGTTGTTTTACCATTTCTGCTGAAATGTCAGAGTGGACATCTGATAGGTGACACTATCAAGAGAAACTGAGAGTATTTTTTAAAATTTTTTTTTGCTTTAAATAACTTTTGCTTAATTTTTGCACCTACAGACATTGAACAATTTCTGTGGCACATTTTCCTCCACAAGCAATCTGCCATTAATCAAGCCACAGATAAAGTGAGGGCGTAATTTTTTATTTAAGGGATGATCCGCTACAAGAATCCTCAGAGAGAGTTAAAGTCTACTTTGTGCAGGATGCTAAATTTGTCTCTGCATTTTTTTTTAGAAAAGATGCAGGCTGCTCATTTTAATAATAGAGAAAAAGTACACATTTGAACCAACAAATCTCTCTCCTCCCTCCTCCTGCTCTTTCTCTGCTTGCTCTCTCTGAATCTTCCATTCTCCATTAATTCTTACTTTTAATTAGGTCTGCAGTGGACAGGCCTAGTTTTTCACTCTGTATTATCTAGTAAAGAGAGAAGGAAATATGTGTGT
The DNA here is from genome assembly GCF_029030835.1 of Brachyistius frenatus. Classification (NCBI taxonomy): domain Eukaryota; kingdom Metazoa; phylum Chordata; class Actinopteri; family Embiotocidae; genus Brachyistius; species Brachyistius frenatus. Next base: position 2,849,341 of record NW_027210630.1, read on the forward strand.
GTGTGTGTGTGTGTGTGTGTGTGTGTGTGTGTGTGTGTGTGTGTGTGTGTGTGTGTGTGTGTGTGTGTGTGTGTGTGAGGGAGAGAAAGAGAGTTTTTTTTTCTCCATTTGAAACATCCACAGTCCCATTAGCAAATACAGAGTGGAGCTGGTTGATTTGGGTTACTGCGGGGGGTGACCACAGCTGTCAGAGTGCAAGGCTAATGGCTGTCTGGTACTTGTATTTCACTCTGAGCAGAAATTTGCTCTGTGACTCCGTTGTAGAGCTCATCATTCAGTCTAAGCTTTATGGAATCTTCTAAAAACAATAAAGAGAACAAAAGTGTGAACATGTCTAAGAGCTGTTTGTCTTTCACTTTGACTCTGTTCTCAAGCCAAACATGTTTTTTGATGAGCATATCAAACAGGCAGTGTCTCTACAACCTACAGTGGTTTGAAATTATTCCTACAGACTCACTTTACAGTAAAGGTACAGTATGGCTTGTGGTGCCTACCAGCCTAATTTGACATAGAAAGCACTAAGACTGAATACAAAACAACAACTTTTTTGAACTTCGCATTGGTTTTCAGATCTGACATCTGTCATGACATCATAGCACTGAACAATTTGTAATTAAATTGAAAAATAATAAAAGAAAGTTGAAATAAAGTTTATACTCAAAATGTAAACATTTACTTTTGAAATTAAGATTTCAAATTTAAACAGTTCAATCTGAAACCTTATTTGATTTTATATGTTGTGGAAATAAAAGGACATATTTTTCTATTTCTTACCACAAAAACAAATTCTCTTTCGGCCGGTTTAACTTTACACAGATGAATACAGTAAGTGAACTGATGCTGATATCAGACAGGCAGAGGGGCTGTTTCGAGATGGCTTATTCCTGTTTTGAGTCTGATGCCGTGTGTGTGTGTGTGTGTGTGTGTGTGTGTGTGTGTGTGTGTGTGTGTGTGTGTGTGTGTGTGTGTGTGTGTGTGTGTGTGTGTGTGTGTGTGTGTGTGTGTGTGTCACTGGCAGAAACAATAGCTCTGTAAGAGCCACATAAGAGCCCTCACCACATGAACACCCTATTTTAACAACCCAGACCAAGAGAGGATCAGGACCAAGTTGAGAGAGAAACAGAAGGACAGACAAACAGACAGACAGGAAGAGAGAGAGAGAGAGAGAGAGAGAGAGAGAGAGAGAGAGAGAGAGAGAGAGAGAGAGAGAGACAGAGAGAGGGGAGGTCAGTGGGAGAGAAACAGTTCACCATCTCTCTCCCATTCAGGCTGCCTGTTTCCTCTTCTGTCTTTTTTATTTTTTTTATTTCCTCCTCTCCCTCTCACTCCTCTCTGGCCATCTCTCTCTCTAATTGGAGTGTTTTTGTGGAGTAGCTCCACTCCAGCCCAAGTAGGATAACTGAAAATAGTCTCTAAAACCAACAATCCCTTTTGTCTGCCATGGCTCTTGTCCCTCTGTGTGGATGCTATACTGTTAGAACATTTCAATAGTCTCTCTCTCACACACACACACACACACACACACACACACACACACACACACACACACACACACACACACACACACACACACACACACACACACACACACACACACACACACACACACACACGGCCGCTCGCAGCAGAAGCATCACCAGCACCGCAGCATGTGTAGGCTGTTTTTCAGTCAATTTTGAAACACATGTCCCAGTAAATTCTACATTTTCACTTGATACTTTGGGAAATATTGGAGATTATTTTGTATGACCTATTAATGACAAAGAATTGAAATATGAAATGCATCAAAAATTCAGTTGATTTACATTTTAAAGTCTCAATCATCAAGAGTCATGATTGTGATAACACAGGAACACGAGAGTGTGCGTTCACTCTCCAACCTCAAACTCCTCACTGACTCTAAGCTTCCTGTGAGGCAATTATAGTATGCCTCCTCGTTTCTGTCCTGTATTCATCCTCCACACTTATCTTAGAGCACTCTGAAATTAATTTCAACCCACTCCTTGCTGCAAACCCTTTACCAGTGCTACAGAGATGGGACCCAGAGGGGGGGAGGAGCTTTACTCGGACATTACCTGGATGATCACTGAGTGGCGCTCAAACCTGAGCGTGTAATTGGTTAAGACAGCCGCCTCTGGTGCTGGCGGCCAATAAGGTGAAAGTTCATCGCCAATAACAACTGGCTCTCTGCGGCAACACAGCCTGCCATGTCATTAAAAACAGAATATTAGAGGTAAAATGGGGGGAGGGACGGGGTTCTGCAGAAATTATTTCCACCTCTTAATTTGGGTGATTGCATTTAAATTTAATCAAACTTGATTTGTGGGGACAACATTATAATCGTTCATGATGTGGAAACTCCGGGATGATTAAGGAGGATTTTGATTTTTTTTTTCCTTAAAATCTTTACTGTAAAATATTGAATAAAAACTGCTGCCAGGATATTGTTGTTGTTGTTTTTTTTTTTAACTGGTTTACCATTTTAAAATATACTGTGTGCATTCAAAATGAGTCCAAGGAAGAATTTGCATTTTAATACAAGACAGAGGTTATGTGACTTACAAAGTGTATACAGAGATGCATTGAGAAATAGGCTCTTGAGTCTTTTGCCTTTTGTCTATTTTAATGTATCTTGTTTTCTGTCGTGGAAGTCATAGCTGTCAATATCCACTTGAAACACTCTACATCAATAGAGTGCCACAAACAGATATGAAAGGCAACACCTACGCCTCAGCATTGATCATAGTGACATTTACTTTGCACACCCACTAAATGTCCTGCCCTTGTCACAACATTTGAAGAAAATCACACCAATCAATGACACTCACACACACACACACCCATTACAAACACACACACACACACACACACACACACACACACACACACACACACACACACACACACACACACACACACACACACACACACACACACACACACACACACACACACACATGCTTTGGGGGGCTGTGAACTCAATCCTAACTTTATTGAGTCTTATTATGCAACATTGCTCCTTTACTAGTATTTCAGTTTTCTTCATATTTTCCCTGGGAATTTGTATGGGACATTATTTTTTTAACTCCCTGACCTAGCCTTTTCAAGTGATAAGCTTGAACAAACAGCGCAACGGCTCCCGACAGTTTTTTAATAAAATCTAATGATCAAAGCCAGAATTAAGAGTTTTGTTGTTTTTAGTTCATCTCGAAGCAATCGAAGGGAGGTGGGCTGGCAGACGTGGGGAGCTGGTCTCACTTTCTGTGTACAAAGAATTTGAAATGTGAGCTGTTAGTAAACAAATAGAGAATATATAGGATGTTACTGGTTTTGATTATTATAGTACAGTATGCTATTCTCAGGAGGAGGAAATAACTCTGATTATGTTTTGTTTTTTTCCCTCTCGGTCTCTCTCACCCTCTCTCTATGCAGTTACATAACAGTAGTAAATTCTGCAGTGAAAGTTTTGTTGGAATTAATTAGCATTAATGAATATGATTTACAGTGAACCATATATCATATTTATGTAACATCTAAGGCTCTTTAAAGTGCGTACATAGTGTGTTTAAGTTTTATTTTGGCAGCGATCCTTCATATCTGATCCTTTCAAAATGATTTATTCTGTCGAATAAATCTGGATTTGGATACATGTTGCTGTGTTATTATGACTATAAAATATCAATTGTGCCATAGTGAAGAAACTAGTATGGCCGCTGTTATTGGTTTGAATAGTTTTTAAAATCTTTCTGTGTTACAAAAAAGTAGAAGTGATGGAGAAGAAATGTTTCCTTTGTCATTGTCTCATCATTTAATTCTCATGTTGTACTTGCTTTTACTTATTTATTTTTTTTCATTGCGTTGTGACCGCTACGATCCCACCGCTCACTTAGGAGTCAGCGATCATGGACCGGCTACGTTTCTCACACCCCGCGCTCGGCTGTCTTTATCCGCTACTCCGAACGAAGTTGTCTGGCCTTCAGAGCCACATCGACCTCTGTGTTCTCAGCACCATCTACTCTCAAAGTCCTCTCCCCCTCTTTTCTCTCTCCCACCCCCTCCTTGTGACTGCCCAGGGCACAGTTGTCCTGGAGCTTATCTTCTAGTCGTCCGTGTTCCTAGGGTGCTGATAGAAATGGCTTGCAGCTGCTACACTGATATACTGATGTATAATATACACAGCATCGGGGCTAAAAATGAAAGAATCATATTATTACAGTTCTGATAAGTCCAGGGTATTGGAGCTGTCATGTGGTTTAAGGAGAGGATACTATGAACTGTATATCTTTATAATGTGTGGGATTGGACATAGACAAAAGCTGTTGGAATGACTTTAGATTCGCGAACCAAACTTTAGCATCGGCTGTATTTATTTCTATGTTTAAAGAAGGGCATTCCTGTATGATTTTTTTCTTTTTCTTTTTTTTGTTCTTGGCAGGTAAGAGTGACCCGTTCTGTGTGGTGGAACTGAGTAACGATCGGCTGCAGACGCACACTGTCTACAAAAATCTCAACCCAGAGTGGAACAAGGTCTTTACTTTGTGAGTGGCTTTTACAAAACTCATATGACATCATTGTTAATGAAAATAAAAATGGTCTTTTCAACTGACCTGTATCTTTTAATGACAGATTGATAAAGTCAGAGCAACAGTCTTATTTATTAAAAAGAGAAAATAACTAAACATAATTGCATTTTTCATCAGTGTTTTTTAAATATTTATTTTGAATAAATCTGAGCACTGAAAAAATATCTATTGATAACACGTTATTGTGTGACCAATTGGATATAGGAATTTGAGTTAAATCTGATTAATTGGAATGGCCTTAAAACTATTTACAAATGTTAATACAACTGTTTATTTGATAGAGTTTTATGTGTTTTGTGTAAAAAAAATTGTCTATGCCTGCAAAAAAAAAAATCCAGGAAGACATTATAAAGATAAGATCATGTTTTTCCTCATTAAATCTTTTTACAGATATTTATTTATATACAAAGTTGAATAGTAATAAAGGATCTAACTCTAGATAATTTCTTATATACGTGATGCCATTTTTTTTTTCCACATTGCAAACTTGTGAATTCCACCTGATGGGACAGGTTCATTTAGTCATTCTTTGAGTGCACATCTTTTTCATTGCTTCCTTTCCACACATAACATCAGCTACCATTTCACTAGCCTAGTATTCAAAAGATATGTCTGAGCTTCACACTTTGCTTCTATTTCTCTCATGCTGTACAGTAGTGCAGTATCACATAATATTTATGGTGATTTTATTAAAGATTTATGTAAATGTAGTGGAGGGTTTTTAAATATGAGGCATTTATAATGTCTCCTGTAGTGAATTTAATCTGTTTTCTGTGTCTTCAATATTTTAAAAAAGCCTATGTAAGATATGATGACAGTCCTATTGTTTTAGTATGTAGCCCACTCTTCAGTATATATGTCATCGGTGTTGTCTTTGTGTGTGGTCCAGTAACGTGAAGGACATCCACTCGGTACTTGAGGTCACTGTTTACGACGAGGACCGAGACAGAAGTGCGGACTTCTTGGGGAAAGTGGCTATTCCTTTACTAAATGTGAGTCAAAGGCAGATTTCTGTGCATTTCTTTTCCCTTTGGAATAATGGAGAGACCATAGAGAAACAGAAAGAATGGAAACAGAAAGATATAAAAAGCAGAGGTTATTTTTGCAACTCCACTGATGACACTGTTTTTATTTCACAAAGAGAAAGAGATGACAGGAGGGAGAAAAAAATGGAAGAGAAGCTAAGGAAAAAAAGAAGAGATTGATTGCCGAGAAGAAAGAAAGTTAGGGGATGAGAGATGATATGAAAATGACACTGATAGAGAGACGGAACGATGCGATTTGGAGAAAAAAACAAAGATGTGAGAGTGTATCTAATATGGGAAAAAAAATATAGATAGCCTGTGAAAGAACTGTGTGTCTAATATATCCATGCTCTGGATCTACAGTATGATTCCCCAGGATAGTTAATTTCTGTTTGACAGAGCCGAGCTGCAGTGGGTAATGAACAGGTACTTGTCAGAGTTGCCACAGTTGTTTTGGGTTCCCTGTCAGCGCCAGCAGCTGGGGTTCAAAGGTGGCCCGGGGAGCCGATTCAGCCGGGTATTGCCAGACAGACGCCTGTCATGTCCCTCTCCCACAGATCCAAAATGGAGAACGCAAAGCCTACGCCTTGAAAAGCAAGGAGCTGACAGGGCCAACAAAAGGGGTCATCTTTCTCGAAATAGACGTGATATTTAATGCTGTAAGTCTTTCTTTTGGTTTTTTGAGTCTCCTCCCTGATTTTTATTTTATTTTATTTTGCCCCCCACCCCACATTATCCTCTCTCTCATATCCCTCTCTTGTTCTCCCCATCATGCCCCCTTTCTACGCTGTTGTTGTCTTTATTCTGTTTGTCCCCTCCTCCCTAGCTTCCATCTCATCCCTCGTCCCTTGTCCCTCGTCCTCGTTTTGGCTTTAATTATCGAAGACTCCCTCTCAGCCGCCTTTGTTCGCCCATTCACCATCGCTGTGTGTGTCCTATAGCGGCCATTTTACAGCTTTCTCTCCCGCTCTCTCTAGCCTCTGACATGGGGCACGCTCTATGCATGTGCTGCCATGTTATGCCAGTACACAATGTGTTAGAGAAACCTTTGAAATAATCAAGACATACTGTAGCTCCTCGTTAATTCACTGTCATCATCCCCCGAATTCTTTTAAAAGTCTTATTGTTCTCTCACCATTTTCTGTATATGACCCTGCATGTGTTCACTCCATCATCCAGGTGAAGGCTGGTCTCGGGACGTTGATTCCCATTGAACAGAAGTATATTGAAGAGGAGCCCAGAGTGTCGAAACAGGTACATCAGCAGCCAACGCTTATCTTCTTCCACTCCGCCTCATTTTTATCTGTGTCCACCACTGCACCCCCTATTCTGCTCGACTGTCTGAAGCAAAACCAACAACCCTGGTGAGTGGCATCTTGTAAAGCACAACAACTGTGTGGGCAAGATACAACAGGATGATTGAAGGAAAACCAGCATTTTGTTTTTTTTTTTTTTTTCCTCCCTCCTCTCCCCCTTCTCTCATCTCTACCCCCTCGCATCCACTAAAGTGGTGAATAGAAATGTCAAGCTGTCAGCTCTGGGGTGCATAAGTAGATTGGCCATCCTTATAGTTGGCCCTCTTTGCCACTGCTGCTTTGCACTTCATTGTCACGCTGCTCAGTGTGGCGGCACCACAAAGGGATGAATAGTAGGGGCTGGCCCACATCAGACATGTCATACGAGTGACCGTTTGGGCTCAGCAGTCAATGTTGCACTATGCACAGCCGAGCACAGCCTTGCTCAACACAACACAACACAACACAACACAACACACACACACACACACACACACACACACACACACACACACACACACACACACACACACACACACACACACACACACACACCAGCTCCCATACCACCCTTTTGTCAGCCCTCCATCTATTCCCTTCTTTCCTCTCTGTTTCTGCCTTCTCCATTGCTCCCTAACTTGGCCCACTCTGTGCTTTTCTCCCAAGTGCAGAATCCTTTTTTCATCTCCATTTCACCCCTGACTCACAGAGATGACCCATGTCAGCGTCTCGCAATGATGATGTCACTGGCTGCTCTGGAGGAATTGCCCCGTGAGGGCTCTTTTGTGTGGTAGCAACTCCCCTGCTGTTGCTTGCTGTTTAGTGTGCAGACACACACACTGAAAAGGAAAAAAAAAAAAAACATTCACTGCCTGCCAAACACGAGCATTTATTTGTAATTATGACATTTGACTTAATAAATGACTTCACCACTTTTCTAAGTCTTTCTAAGGAATAACTAAAGGCTCTTTTTTGACAAAATTCATGAAAAATGAAATATTCTTATCAAGGCAATTATGTCAATAATGAGCCAGGAAGAGTACAGCATGTGTTTTAAGTGCACATACTGAGGAATGTGGAAATGGATGATTTGCAGGCTTGTTGTCCTCAGGGTCTCTGTGTCCCCAGCAGGACACCATATAGTCGTCCCCAGTCTGGCAACAAAAACCTTCGCATAATTACACATGGAGAAGAAGAAATCCTCCTCTCATCTTGCATTAAAGCAGCGAAGCCACCCCTAACCACATGCAAATCCATCCAGATACACACATACATATAATATACTTTATTGTAGTGCTACAAATGCATAGTGTATCCACATTATTCAGACATTTAAAAACCCTTGCACAATTTTCCAAAGAGTAAAATAATGGCCTGGAATTTTTTTGCACAGCGATCTGCAGAGACAGTTTCCCCTTTGGGAGCACTTTCTCCTGGTGGTGACCTGATTGGGTGGTTGCCGTTCTTCGCTGCTGTTATACTATTCCCTGAATGGTTGGCAACCCAGGGGGATGACAGCAGTTAGCCACTTCTCTCTCATCTCTGGCCAAATGCCAAGGGAATGCTCAGGAAGGAGAATCCAGGGACTGTGTTGGAAATTGTTATTATTGTATTTAACTTCATCAGGGGGAAAGTATTTTTAAAGAAGCACCATGAGTCAGCTTGCTGTGGCAACTGTCCTATACTGATTCACATCCATATATAGGCATCCAAAGAAGGAAAACACTGATGTCCTCAGGGTGCCCTCACTACTGTAATGTTGTAATAGTGAGCCCAGAGTTAGGTCAAAGCTGCAAACCTTAAGTTGAAACCAAATGCTTCAGTTAACTTTGCAAAGAGACAGACTTACTGACAGTATATCATTTTGACAAAGGTGCTAATTACATGATGTAACATATTTCTTTACTAAATTTACTTTTGATGAATTCACATCTTAATTCAACAAGAAGGAGAGAAAAGGGACCTCTTTAACGGTGCATTACCACAAGACCATGAGTACTCAGATCATTTTACTCCCGTTTTACTTTATTTTTTAGGTTGTCAATGCGTTTAAGTGTTATTTTTCAAAGATACTCAGCCACCTGTGTCACACCTGGTTTCATCACCTGTCTGCATGTTTGTATATTTGTTCTACCATTTTCACCATGAAGTGATAAATCATGTATATAAGCCTTCACTTGTTTGAAATGTTCACACGTTTGCCTCTTTTCCAGCTGCTTCTGCGCAACTTTAACCGAGTCCGGCGCTGCATCATGTTCCTGATCAACACAGGCTGCTACATCAACAGCTGCTTCGAATGGGACTCTCCGCAGAGGAGCATCTGTGCTTTTGTGGTAGGTTGAGGTGCACTTACTGCAGCTTTACAGCACCATTGATTTTAGTATATCACATACGAATCTGCACATTTACCAGACATGAAGAATTAAACCATCTCATACATATATATTATGATACGAAGTGCTGGTTTCTATTTAGATATCTAGATAGATGTGTGTGTTTATGTGTATTTATTACTTGGATAAAATTAGTGGATTGCCACAAAGTTGGATTATGTTGTGTTGTTATTAATGTGGTTTATTAAGGATTTGATGTGGGAGAAAGACAACCTCAAGCTTTTTATCTAAATGTAGTTGGGCTTAATTTTTTGTCAAACCGCACGCTTATTGATCAGTATTATTGTAAATGTATAGTCATATGTTTTACTGGTTACTTTTTTTATGCTACACACACAGTAGAGACACACGCAGGCATGTTCGCAGAGGCTGTTGGACCATTTCTTCTAACAAACTATAGATTCTTCAATGGTAATTTCACATTAACACAAGAGAATGTTCACATCTCAAGCACAGTTAAGTGCCCCCCCCCCACACACACACACACACACACACACACACACACACACACACACACACACACACACACACACACACACACACACACACACACACACACACACACACACGAACACTGCACCCCCACACACTACAGACGGTTACACCGCACTCAAATGTCTTGATATGGGACACTCGATTACGTTTTTTTTGTCTAGCTCCATGTGCACATGGCTTATACATATAGTGTATAAGGCCAGTGTCTGTTCTGACACTCACTTGCTGAGAATGAGGACGGTTGGTGTTGCAGCTTAAATACTATTTTATTAGACCCTCAGATGTCCAAATACTGGGAAAATGCATCTACGATCTATTGAAGTGTGACAAGCTGTTCCTGCAGACAGTAGAAATGGCAGCCTCTTTCTCTCTTCACCCATCAGCCTTCTCTCTCTCTCTCTCTCTCTCTCTCTCTCTCTCGCTCTCTCGCCACCACCACCTTCTCTCTCCCCTGTCATCTGTGTCTGGTATTAAAAGGTGAAGTGTAATTGGACAGCAGAGCTATCAGTAAAAGACATTCTTCTGCAGGGCAGTGAGTGGCTGCATGGAGCTTCCTACCCTAAAGATGACAGAGCAGGCATTTAATCCTGTCTGGTTTAGTGTCCTGACTTAAGTAGGTACGGGACAGGTGGACCCGCCCTGCCCCAGCCCTGTACTATGGGAGCACTAAGTGTCTCCACAGCAGACATTAGACATTAGCAGAATTTGGCTGTCTGACACCAGTTTAATCTCTGCAGAGGCTGTATGTGTGTGTTTGTACAGCAGGTCACAGTGTCATCACAAGACACGGGTCAGAAGAGACACAGTATTGATCAGTTAACATTTTCCCTCGCTTGTGTGTGTGTGTGTGTGTGTGTGTGTGTGTGTGTGTGTGTGTGTGTGTGTGTGTGTGTGTGTGTGTGTGTGTGTGTGTGTGTGTGTGTGTGTGTGTGTGTGCGCGAGCGCGCTTGTGTGAACACGGCACATGCATGTATGTTTGCATTTTTCTCTCGTGCAAGCCTGATCCGTGCGCAAGTCTTCGTGTCTTGCCTTTTAGAAATGTATGAAAATGTCAGACAAACAATTTCAAGAAATTCACTGAAAGCAAGGTCACTTCAGAAATGCCGCTCTACACGGTGATTGGAGAGGAGAGGATGCAGCCTCCACACAAACACATGAGCAAACCTCGTACACCTCTTCAACCAGCATATAGTACATCCATAACAGTTATGGATAACAGTAACAGTTCCGACTATTCATATTCTCATTGTGCTCACTTATATTCAAAGTATTCAGATGATGACAAAGGATGTATCTAGGCCAAGGACATAGTGTTTTATAGTTTATAGAAATCCTGAAATTTAGGTGTCATTGTGGCCCCCCTTATCCCCCGCTCTTTTGGGAGTCTGTTAACGTAGGAGTATGCACTTAGCTAAAAGCATCAGAGTATTTAGGGTCTCTCCTCCATGCAGGTATTCCCTCCCTCCTCTTCCATTTCTTCATCCCTCTCTCATTTCTCCCTTACTTTGAGAGGCCTCTTAATCACTTCACTCATCTCTTTAAGTGGGTTTTTATGGGAGGCCATCTGGCCAAGGTGGTGCGTTCATGAAGGTGTACTGCTGTGTGTGATTATGGGCTTGTGTGTCTGTACACATGTGCACGTGTGTTTCTGTCTGGCTGTCTTTCGAGACAGATGTTACACTTAACTTTCCAACGCGGCTGCAGCTACTGAGGTGGAGCTGTGGGCAATTCAACCTCTCAACTTACGAACATGTGCACTTCTTAACTGCTAAGTGAGCCCGAGGGGGCGAATTTAAGCATGCTCGTATATTTGTGGGATTTTTGTGAACGCAATAGTACATCCAAATGCAGTTGTCATACCGTGTCACTGCACAACACTCCTTCCACAAAAACGCTCCAAATTCTTACTTCATGGTCTCTTACTCTCCTTCTGCCCATTTCTGAAATGCCAGCCGCGTGTACACATCACCCATTAGTGCCAGCTGTGATTAGTGTGTACGTTGTGTGTGTTTTGTGTGCATGTGCGAGAAAGGGAGATATCGCATAGTCTCACATTCAGCCTTCCTCCCTCTCTCTCTCTCTCTCTCGCTCTCGCTCTCCCTCGCTCTCTCTCTCTCACACACCCACACTGCTGTCACCCACCCATCCCGACAGTGAATCAGCCACCGTGGCAGCTTTGCCTGAGGCGTTGGCACAATGGACGGGACTGGAGTTACCTCCTGTCCTGCATGATGGGTGGTGTCTGTGTGTGTGTGTGTGTGTGTGTGTGTGTGTGTGTGTGTGTGTGTGTGTGTGTGTGTGTGTGTGTGTGTGTGTGTGTGTGTGTGTGTGTGTGTGTGTGTGTGTGTGTGTGTGTGTCTTTGTGGGTGTGTGTCTATGGGTGGTGTCTGCATTCCCTGTCTCGGGGTTAAGCGTCTGCTTCCGCTCTCCACACCTGCAAGCTGAGTGTCTCTCCCTTCTATCCATCTATCCATCCCTGTTCTTCTTTATCTCTCGCTCCCCTCCCTTTGCCTTCCCTCCCGGAGAGTTGAGGCCATTGTCGGGCTGAGCGGTGTTGGGTTCTGTTCTCCTGCTGCTGCCAGCTCTCCCCACGGCCCCTGCAAGACAAGGCTGTTATTGCCCCAGGGACGGCAGGCCTCAGCAGCTCTTCCTCCAAACAAATTTGCTGTAACTTTATCTGCAATTCGGCCCTGAATTGGGAGCAAATAGAGGCAGCTTTGTGAAGCTCGGGGAAGGGCGAGGGCAGCGAGCTGGGGGTTGTTGGGGAGGCAGGGGAAATGATACCGGGCTCTTTTATGTCAGGCAAAGTAGGACTCTTATCAGGAAGAGAGCCCAGACAAGGGAGCTACTTCTAGAGGAAACTGGAGCACCTATCACCTGCTTTGCATTTAGATAAAAATTCACCCTGCTGAAATAAAAAAGGGAAAAAAAGCAAAGACAGGTACAGAAGCAACTATTGGAGTGTGTGTGTGTGTGTGTGTGTGTGTGTGTGTGTGTGTGTGTGTGTGTGTGTGTGTGTGTGTGTGTGTGTGTGTGTGTGTGTGTGTGTGTGTGTGTGTGTGTGTGTGTGTGTGTGTGTGTGTTTGCACATGTCTGGCTGGAAGTTTGATACACACAGTGCAGAGACACCATTGCAGTCAGCGGTACACACCACTCCAGGTCTCTTTAAATTGCTCCTTTGACTCCTCTTCAAAGAACCTGTCTAACTTTTAAAAGTTTTAAAGTCGGGAGTTCGTCTTTGCCCACAGCAAGGGACAGCTTTGAAAGATATACTTTCACATTTTACTGCTCTCCTGATTTCCAAAATGAATGATAGTTGAAATATAGTGGCATGACTAACAGAGAATACCAAGTCGGGGTTTAATCACCAGAGATAGAGACTCAACTGAAAACGTGAGGCCTTTTGTTGAAAGTATCCTCACTTCTAATGGGTACCCATGTGTAGGTGTAGTATTGTAGCCATACATGGTGTATGCTTTTATTTTATTTTCTACATTCTAACAAAATAACTTGCTTTGCCATTGATCATTTTAATGACTTGGAGTGCTTTTTTTTTTTATCGGACGGCTAACATTAGTTGTGCTGTGGATCAGTGTTCTGCAGGAGAACAGCAGGGGGCAGTCTAGCACCACTGAACGGTGAGGAGGTCTGGTCACAAACAGGACACAGTCTCCCTCCCTCTTGTTCCCTCGAACTTAACAGGACTTCTAGTTGCTATCTGGCAACACTTAGTGCCAGCATGGAAATTGATGTAAGAGAGATAAAGGGGAACTCTGAAATCCAAACTTCAGTTTCACTCCACTGAGACAGAGCAGGGGGAAGTTAGCCTGGTGTGTGGTTAATGTAAGCCAAAGTACTGAATATTACCCTCCCACAGTGCTGCGGCGAAGAGCCGTAAGGACGCGGGTTGTGTTTTGAAACAAATAATGCAACTCTCAATGTGCCAGACTAAGTGCTTGAATAAATCATTTTGACTTTGTGTTTTGTTAAGATTTTTATTATAGCTTCTTGTGTTTGATTTTTTTTTTTTTTTATATTAAGCAAAAGCTTTAAAGATTATAACTGCATTGAAATCCAACCACAGAGACTTGTCAAAATAAGTTAGTTTATTGCTTTTGTGTTTTGGTATTTTAGCTAAAACATTACAAATTATACTGCCACGGTTTTACTTTGTTCATGTTTCTAATTGTCTATTTTAATGATCTCATTTGAATTTCAGCTCATGCTCAGATGTGAAGTTTGCCCAGTTCAAATGTAGCCTTTAACAATATCTAAACTTGTGTAGCAGATTTGACAGTGGAAAATATTATTTGACTTTGTTTTATGACAAGTAAATAGTTTTGTTCCAAAAAAATTTCAGTTCATTTCACCAAAGAGTGTTGAAGCACAAATAATCTAAAAGAAATGAAGATCTATTTTTATGACAAAATAGATTTGCTGGTTAAAGGTTTTTCCTGACTTGTCACTTCTGCCAGTGTTTTGGGTGAAAAAAAAAAAAAAAAAAAAAAATCAAATATCCATCACAGAGGAAATAAACTAGAATTTAAAAAAAAAAAAATGGATCATGATCACCACTGTTCTTAAGTAGTTAAGCAAATGACTGACAATATTTCCAGCAAAGGCAAAGTATGTGAGGAAAAAACAGTGTCCATCTAATTTTGTTTTATCATAAATAGACACAGTACTTTTATTTACATATTCTCAAAACTAATTCAGAGAGTTTGCATAATTTGAGGAACATAGAAGTACATATACAAAAAAAAGGTATAGTGACTGTGTTTACACGAGAAAATGTACATTACCATACAGGTAAGAATGCAGCAGTATTAAACACAGCGAGAGCAAGGCATGGTAAGCATCCTTTGTGTGCGTGATCAGATAGTCACTCTGAACCATCACCAACCACCTCAGAGCGTCTCTGACCATCTACAAATTATTCCCATAGACTACACCTGGAGCTTCACTTAGTATTTTCCTGATTTTTCCCTTTCATCCAGCATGTTTTCATAGTTATATTTTTTTTCCTCCGCCTTTCTGCGGTCACTGACATCCACAGCAGGCTCCTTCCCACTCCCTCCTCTCCAGGCGGAGAGCCTCCTATCTGGTGTAGCGAACGATGGGGGGTGGCTGTGATCGGCCAGTCCTGGTGGAAAGGTCCTGGCACTGCAGGGCCCCATTGCCCAGCCGGTGGGCACAAAGACGTTAACAGGGCTGGCCACTGCTGAGCCTGGGTGTCCAGTTTCTCAGGCTGCCAGTCAAAACTTCGCCCTCAACCACTTTAACCAAATGTAGACGGAATGAGGGGGGATGGCAGGTTAAACAACCGCAGGCACATAGAGAAAGGGCGAGATTAAAATAAAACAAAAACAGCATAAGAGGGTTTTAAGGTTTAGTATAAGCATCGGGACAGTGAAGTATTATACATTTTTCTGCCGTTTCATAACAGTACTTCGAGCAATAGACAACCAGGCACTATTTACAGTCCAATATATGCCAACTGCAAGTTATATTTGAAAGGAGCCCATGTGTATCTGCATGAAGATGTTTGTGTAGTTATTTATAGCTTCTACCAGAATAGGTTTAAAACAAGTGAGCTCCTTTGTTCGTTCAACTGAAGTCAAGTTTCTGCACCTTTGTTGCTTATTGTTTAGTTAGAGATTATTCTAATGTTTATCAGTGTCATAAAGATTTGTTAATTATAAATTGTAGGAAGGTGGATAATTTTAGAAGAGTTACATTTTGTCAAGAAAATCTGAGTAAATTTGTGTTGTTGTGTTTATCTGCAAGTTTCTGCTGTCGAGCTTTCACGGTCCTAACAGCGTTTTATGACGAATGAAGGGAAATTGTTGTGTTGCTTATTAGTATACAAATATGAATTATTGAAGAGTTTTCTTGCCGGTTCTCTTACACAGCTGTATCAGAGAAAGACCCTGCATGTGTGAGGAAGTGAAGTTGAGCCCGAGAGAGACAGAGAGGGATTTTGATCCTTTTGGGAGATTTAGTTGTTGCACCAAGGCCACTCAGGTTTATTTAAAGAAGAAATATTGCTGTGAGCATTATGCAAATGTATGGACATTTCTAATGTTTAATTTATGTCTCTTTTATTTTTGCTTTGTATATTCAATGTCTTTTACTTTCCATGAAGTTATAATTCTGTGCAAAAGTTTGAATCTGAGCCTTTTAAACTTTTCTGCATGAAAAGGAGAAAAGTCGACTTAAATATGTTTCTAATGTGACAAGCTGATACCCAGATGCATGTTTTTGACAGCACAGTATCCGTGTGTGTGTGTGTGTGTGTGTGTGTGTGTGTGTGTGTGTGTGTGTGTGCGCGCCGTGTTGGGTCCTACTGGCTCCACTACAGTAACAGCAGCCCTGCATACACACTGTTGAGGAGCTGTTGAACCTCATATTCACATTAACCTTGGACTGCAAACACAATGAAGAGCTTGATTTTAGTCTCCCCACTCTCTGTCTCCGTCCCTCACACAAACACTCACACAGAAATAAAACGTTTTGATTGTTGATTATTAAGCTTCGTCTCTCTCTTGTTGATGTCGTTCAGCTAAACAGGATAGACCATAATTGGTACACAGACCAATAAATCTGCTTTATACAGTAATAGTCTCAATTTCACCACTCTTAAAAGTTCCCCATCAAAACTGATTGTTAAACAGAGATGTGTTTCCCGACAGAGAGTAATTAATTTCAAATCTTCTTTGCTCATATTTGAAATAATGGATTTATTGTACTTGAATTTGATAAATATGTTTTGCTAGAGGAGATTGAGCATTAGGCATGGTTTGCATCTTCAGCATTTGTTATAATTGCTGCTGAGGTTTTATCAATCACGAAAAATCTCTATATACTTAAACATGATATTACTAGAAAAGATAAATATTCTTTTGTTCTGTTTGTTTCTGACAGATTTTATTCCCACAGAATATCCCGTCTCTCTTAACTTTTTGACAACAATTGACACAATGTGTTCTCACAATTGACACAATACTGCCAGAAAATATCAAGCTTCCATCATTAGCAATTTTACTTTCCCACAGATATCTTCTCCCAACCGTCACAGTAATCAGTTGTCAGAAGCTAAAGAGCTCTGCCAAAACCAGAATACAGGGTTTTAGGAAAGGTTAATTTTCAGATGCTACTTTTCTTGTTTGGTGATGAGAGGGGAGGTATAGGGGTTATGGTTTTGGCAGATGGGTGCAGAGGAGGTTAGAGACGGGGGCATAAGAGTCTTTTGGGTGAGGAGAAGAGAGTATTGGGGCTTGGAGTGACAGGGTTAGGGGCTCGAGGTTGTGGGGTGGGTGAGGTCATATGCTGGAGTTTGGGGTTGAGTATAGAAGGGTCAGCTTTGACCTGCTGTGGCTGAAACAGTACATGGCCTCAGACGCTGGGATGATTGGCATGGAGAAAAGAGGCTCTGACGGGTCATACTCATCCTCCTCATCATCCTCCTCCTCACCCCAAGACCCAGAAACCCTCGAGGGGTCAGGGTGTTGAACCTCGGCTCACTGACACCGGGTCTGTACCTTTGTTGGAGCACAAACGTATTTTTAAGCTTTGCTCCGTGGAGTTTATGATTCTGCATATGAATGCGTTTGAATGTGTCGTTTCCAATCGCACATATGGCCGGCTTACATTCTCAGGAGTTTGCCTCATGAGCTTTAGCATGGGGTCTTAGATGTATACACAAATCAGCCCACACTGTTCTCACCTATTTGTTTTAACATTTCTTCTACCGACATTTTTGTGTTGTTCTCTCCCAACAGCTTTTTGTCATCGTTGTTTGGAACTTTGAACTCTATATGATTCCTCTTGCTTTGCTGCTGCCCTTGATCTGGAACTACATCCTCATCGCATCGGGGAAGGACACCAGGCAAGATGTTGTGAGTAACCCCATCCCTTGATATCCCTCCGTCTTTCTTTCATTTCACTGTAAAAGCCTATTTCCACGCACAATGCCGGGTTAATATTCAGCCACAATTGTTTTATTGTGACATTACGGCCTTGATATATTCAATAGATGAATTATATATGCATAAAAGTCTCGACTTTATAATAACAGTACATATTTCTGAGGTGAAAAATTTTACAGCTGATTATAATCAGATGTACGGATGAGTGAGAAGGGAACATATTTTTCGAAGGAAATTTCAGAATCTACCTTTTGATTAAAATGAACTTGCAAACTTTGAGCAGAATTGAAATTACGTTGAAAAAGAATCTCTGCTGATTTTTTTTTTGTTAATAAAAAAAACTCCATCTGCCGCATGAGGGGCTGCATTCTCAGAGCAATCTCACATTTCTCACTTTGCCTTCTTTGAGGCAAAGAAAACGGAGAAATAATAGGCTGTCACCTTGAGCTATGTTACGCCACTTACCTGGTAGTATATTTATTTAATTCATTTATTTTTATCTCTTATACCAATTAAATGATGTCAAAGCAATGTCATGGAGAAACAGACATGTTTTAATCATGGCCAGGCACATTTGGAGAGTAGAGAGTAAAAACGAGCGAGAGAGCTGGACTATGGAGTAAGCGTGAACAATGAAGTGATTAATTTTAATAAGTGCCTTTTTCCAAGACTCACTTGGAAATAACCAGTTAACAGACTTCAGATTTTCTTGCAGTCTCTTGCCTTCTATGTGTATATTTATCTCTCCTTAAGGATTCTTTGGGTTAGATTGAATTGGATTTAGAAGACGTATTAAATTCTGTCATTATGATGAACCAAATGTAATAGCTGTGTAACTGTAATATTACACATACAAATGGAATTAGTTGTGAACTATAAACAACATACAGCACAGATTTATTTGTTAACTCTCCAGAGCTAATCTTCTTTATTTATTTATTATGTTTATGAGCCTTTCTTTCCATATTTGTTAAAAAGTTGTCATTACAATTGAGCAAATGAGACTGATTCAAACCTGCTGTTGCTTGATAATAACCTGATAGTTATACAAGAGTGTTTGGTTCATATATTAAAATTTGAGGTATTTAAACTGGATATAGTTAACACAAGAAGTAAAGGTTACATTATGCAAGTGTGTTTACTGACAAAATAAACAATTTGTGAATGACAGTCTGAAATTTCAGAGGACACTTTTCTTCACCTGTAGATGGCGACATTGCTTGATAAAAAAAAAGAATCACACGCCTGAAGACAAAACCCGACATGATGACTTGTCCCCCTACCTGCTGCTTGTATTTATCCAGACCTAATGATATTCTTTTCCAGTATACTTCCTAAGTAAAATGAGCCAACAAAGGTTACATATCCTCGTAATGTGGCACTCACTTCACATTTGAGTAAGTACATGTAACTCCCACTTCATGTGGAATTGCTTTTCTCTCTTGAAAGGGACTATTGTTTCTCAAGTACCTCAGGAATTGGTTGGAACATTAAGACATGTTCATACTGTTGATTCTTATATGGCAAGTGCCTTTTAGCATGACAACACTGAGCACAGGACCTTTTTGAACAACTAAGCAGAACAAAGATGAGAGTAGATGTATGTATCTAGATATGAAAACTTATTACTGTACTGATGTCAACTTTTAATTTGACTGCTTTAACATACTGTCTTAGTAGCATCTCAGCACTTTAAATATGATTGAGATTTGATTAACGTTTGTTTCTGGTTTTTGGTTTTTAGTCCAAGCTCAAGGATCTTTTTGCCTCTAAAGGTAACTTCAATATCACCGTCATCCGAGTGTAGTTTGAAGGTGCTTGGTTGAATTCGAAGGACTTATCTCCTCGGGACACGAGGCTTAACAGATCATCAAGGTGCCAGGAATGTTTTTAGTCAGGAGAGCATTCTGCTAAGTTTCATATCTGATGCTCTTTTAAATGAGCAGCCATTCAGCAATGGTTTTAAGTAAGTGTGTACATTTTACAGACCTTTTGACAGTCTTGATACGTGTCAGTGGGGGTCCTGGCTAGTGGGTTGGGCCAGTGGTGGATAGCAAGCAATAAGGTATATCTACTATAAGTGACTATACAGGTGTGTCGAAGCATGAACACTGAATACTGTGTGTGTTATGGTGGTCTTCTGCAGTCTGCGTGTGTGTGTGTGTGTGTGTGTGTGTGTGTGTGTGTGTGTGTGTGTGTGTGTGTGTGTGTGTGTGTGTGTGTGTGTGTGTGTGTGTGTGTGTGAGAGTGTGCATATGCATGAGCGACATTCATTGCAACAATATATCTGATGAAAGTGGGGTTAATTGTTAAAGATTAGCCCCATTAATGCTGCTTTTCTTGCTGCTGTGACAGTTGTGCTGAACAGAACAGAGCAGCACGGGCGACACAAAGAAAATTCTCTGACAATCATTGTCCCTCTTGTCTCGGTGTTGCAACCTTACTGCCTTAGGATTGGTGGAATGTGATGAACCTTCTCTCCTCCTTATCCAACTCTGTGCCTCTTTCAGTGGTGATATCACTATCTTATGTCAAAAAAGACTTTTAGATAGAAGTAACGTGTGATATAGGCATTCATTATTTTCAGCCATTTGTGTTTGCAAATGCTGTACACACACACACACACACACACACACACACACACACACACACACACACACACACACACACACACACACACACACACACACACACACACACACACACTTGAACTCACACATTCAGACACAAGTATCCCCCGAGTCCTGTCCCTGTTTGTTTTCAGACAGTTTCCCAATCTGAGGCGGTGCAAGAGGGGGAGGGGGGAGGGGGGCACAGCAAGAGCACACTGTATCTGTGTTCTTCACTTCCTCTCCTGGTCCCCTGGATTCCTCTTCCGAGTCTTTATCAAGCTGAAGTCATGGACGACTCACTGTTTCCCTCTTGCACTTGGCAGAGAACTGAAAAGAATAGAAAAGAAAACAGGGGGAAAAGGCTTTCTAATTACTTTAAACAACACACCAAATTAAAGCATTGTGCTGAGCCGAGCAAGGGTCAGCATCCGGAGCGCTGTGGTTTTCCAGCAGTCTGGGGTGAGGGTAATGCCAAAGGAATCTCTGCTGAACTCACTCTGAAGGGGAGAGAAAGAGTGAGGGGGGGAGAGAGAGAGAGAGAGAGAGAGAGAGAGAAGAAATGAGAGAAAACGAAAGCATTCACTTGAGTACAGACTTCCTAATGAACTAGCCTTGCTTCATCTGATCGGTTCAATCTGCGGACCCTTTACACCGCAACCACAGTCCATAGCCCTGTCTATAGCAAAAAAACAAACAGTGTTCTCTACAAACGCTGTAATTCACCACTCAGGGTCACTGACTGTTGTGTGGTTACATGCTGCTTTGCAAACAGATCCCGGATCAGCGCTCCTTACCCTAGCCCCAACCTTGACCAGTACCTGCTAAGCAGTCAGAGCGTCCTTAGAACAGCGATTAAAGGAGGCACTGCACCAGCAAGGTCCCCGACCTCCTCTCTTATCATGTAGCACTCTGACCCGTGAATGCTGACTCTTCAGCACTGTTAGCTGACCTGTATGTCATGCTGTAACATGCTCACTGAAACAAACAAACAAGAGGACCTTTTATGCTTGTGAATCTAAGCGTAGGATGATACTGCTTTTATTTTGTCATTCAAAGCGGGTAATATATAATCAAGGAAGACTCATCTTGTCTTTCTTTATTATTGTAGAGTCCCCTGTTTTTGGGAGGTGGAGGAGCATTTTAATGACATGACTCTCTTCTTTACATCTCTCTCTTATTTGGAAACCTGCAACATTTTAGAGCTTAGATCCATCCAAAGCCTGCCGCAAAAGAAGCTGCCGGTAGGCTGGGCTTGGCCAACTAGAGGAAAGGCAGCTCTGCTCTCGCACGCAGGCGCGTCTCTTTTCATATTTGCATGTTCTATACACTGCTGTGCCTCTTTGCACTAGTGTATATGATGGGCGCTGAGATTAACAAGCAAGGATACATCCCAGTAGAAATCCTTCCTTGCCATTCTCTTGGCCCAGAAAATCCCTTACCAGATGTTATAAAGGTGTTAATTTCAATGCAGGCTGTTGTAGAGGGTACATACGGAACATGGTGATGTCTCCTTCTACCACAGGATGACGGGCAATTAGGCCTCGTCACACTGGAGGACCATCCTCTTTATCCCATGCTTCAGACCATTTCATTGATTCACCCAATGGATCCGCCAACCCATTACGGAAGAGAAGACCTTAATGGCCTGAAGATACTTCACACTTACAGACATGCCTCCAGTGGCAAGAGAGCTGACTTCTTTGAACCCACTGTATATCCTGAGTAAAACAGCATTTCCATAAAAAACAAATATAGAGTTTAATCTCCCTGAAAGAGCTTTGTTGGCCATTAAAATAGAATAATTCACTATGCTGTTCTTATTTTCATCATTTTATATATTTTTTTTAATTCATGTAGTTCTACTACTAGTAGTTTCATCTTTACTTTCCTGACTGAAGTGCACAGTGTGACAGTGGTGTATTGTTCATTAGTGTAAACAGAATCTAGCTTATTTCTACCACAGTAATATTGTGTGATTTTATTTGAACATTGCATCATTTCAAGAACAAGACCTCATTGCCATTTTTATCTATTCTATTTTCTTCCTAATTTTGCATCTCAAAAAACTTTTCTGCTTCTTTAAACACACTGTGCCTTGACATCTGCCCTCATTAAGAGCCATGCACAACACAGGTAGAGAAGAGTAAATATTAGGAGAAGCTGGAAGAAAAGGAGGAAACGCTGCCTATTATACCTCAACTCCTCCAGACAGTCACACCTTCACTTTTCCCCATAGAACCGCAACTCTGGAAAGACACGGAGAATGAGAAAGGGAGATGGAGTGGGAGCAGAAGACAGAAAAAGACAGAGAGGCATTCACAGAGACGGAGGCACAGGAAAGCAGCGGTGGATGGCAGGCGCTCCTCAGTGCGGAGTCAGACATGGCAGTTGGTGACAGGTGACAAAATCAAAAGGTCATGTCACTTTTAACTGGGAGCGCCTGTGCCCCGCTGATTTCCCCCGTGTCGCCCCGGCATCACCACGCTCATCTCTGCTCCTCTCGCTGCCTCTCGCTGCCTCTCTGTCTCTGCTAAACTGGCAGATAGGATGGCAGGCTGGCAGGCACAAAGACAGGCAACGGGCATAGTTTGAAGCGGGACGGGAGCATCGGGAGCATCAGGGATGCCACTGCAGAATCCTCCCAGCCTCCCTTTTCATCATGTTGTCTCCCCCCCTCCTCATATTTGTCTCACTCCCTTCATCACACTGAACCTTTGTAACTGTCTGTGCTCTTTGCTAACAACGTCAGCAGTTCAGGGTGTCTGCCTCAGTGCTTGTTGTTGTTGTTGTTTTGTCTATACAGTACACCCACTGTAGCTGTTTTTGAGTTTTTGAGTTTAAACCTTGAGCTTAAGTCTGCCCATGTCTGTATTTGTGTGCAATAGACTGAACATCATGTATGTTACCAGCTCTAACACTCTTTTGCTCAACTGAATACGACAAGACAGTACTATTAGACTGAGAAAGACATGCATTGTATCAATGTATTTACTTACTCTCAACAATGCTAGTGGAGCCTTCAAAACTATGACTTTGAATAGCTGCTTAATCTCCGACTAAACAAACTGGCTGATTTATGTCAGCAAGCAAGCGATGAGAGATGTACATGAGTTAGCCATGTCGCAGTACTACCGAAACTCAAGCTTTTTCCAATGCTCACAGATTTGGTGTTGCTTTTATGAATATGGAGCTGGCCTTCTCAACCCCACCACCAGCCTCCAGCTGCGGCAGCACCCGAGCCTCACCCCTATCTGGCCCCCTGCTGGGTGAGCCCTGGTTTGGGCAGTGCAGATGGAAGGGCCCCCCTCTGAGGGCCACGGCTCTGACAGCTTGTGAAGGGCCCGCATGGGTCAGCCAGGCTCAGCCTTATCAGACACACAGCTCTCCCCCACTCAGCAGAAACTGTGGTGTTGGCAATATGCACACACATACACACGCAACCACATACACTCACGGACAGTGCATACCAAGTAGGGCCTTGAGATCCCCCAGCCAGCCACTCGGCCAAACCTCAGCAGCTGGAGAGGTTAAAACCCCCTCACGTATCAAAGAGGGAAAGCAGCAGGAGGACGGAGGAAGGGAGGGGTAGAGGAATGGGAGAAAAAAGAAGGAAAAAGTATATCTTCATGTTCTCCGGGATCTCTGCCTTGGCGTCAATTCCCCCTGCGGCTGTCATTGGGAAGGTGAGGAGGGGAAATTGTGGAACTCAGTCCGGCCAGGGAGAGAGAGGGGCGAATTGAGAGGTATTTCAGAGGAAGGGTGAAAATAATGTGGCTACTAGTTCAGGTTGTAGAATTTTACCTTCCCTCTGTGGAGTGTGTGTGTGCGCACTTCTCTCATTGATCCAGACGGGTTCTATTCAATTTTGCTTCCATGAAATCCATCCACTCAAAAGTACAGTTTTTTTTCCTGCCCTGTCAAGTTGTGTTTGAAATCTCTTGAATTCCATGTGCCCATGTAGTGTAGTTGTTCAACTACAGATGAGTATATCTAGTTGGTTAATATTTCTTTGGTATATTCTTTCCACAGCTCTAAACTGGTTTTATCCTCAGTTAACAACTTGTTTGAGCTCTTTTCACTTTCTCAGTACATTCCTTTAGGTGCGACCATACTGCTAATTCATTGCACTGTTGTTGAGTTTAGTTTATTTAATATTATTCTATTTTATTTTATTGTATAGAATGTGGATTTGTTTGAATTATATTCAATATTTTTGCCCTGTACATGCTGCTGAAACGTAAAAATGTCCCTCTGAGGGATTAATAAAGTATCTATCTATCTATCTATCTATCTATCTATCTATCTATCTATCTATCTATCTATCTATCTATCTATCTATCTATCTATCTATCTATCTATCTATCTATCTATCTATCTATCTATCTATCTATCTATCTATCTATCTATCTATCTAACCCTCCATCACTGTAAGACAAGAGTTAACTTTATTTAAGTCTGGGGAGTAAGGAGGATACAACTGAACATAAATCAAGATTGGCCCATTTTAAATTTACGATACTATACTCTAGCTACTTCACAGTTATAAATTCTACAATGATTTAAATTAAAGGGCTTATAATCACATTTACTATCACACTCACCATAACACTACAGAGCCATGTATCTGGCATCAGAAGAGCACAGTGATAATCCCTTGTGACCCTACACTAGGGAACACACTAGGGGTGCTGTTGCCCTGTTGATGGTGTTCAAGAAGCTTCTTGTGGATTTTTGGTCTACCTGATAGACCGTTCTTGAAAAACTTTTCTAATCTTCAATAACATCCTAATCTCTCTAATACAATTTTATTTGTATATGTAATCATTATTTGTAAATGTAAGATCCCAACACCCTTTGAACTTTTTGTCTATTTGAGATTCCTCTTTCTTAGCAGATTTATTTTCAATTTCAGCCCAGGTAGATTTTTAGCTAGCACTGTGTGCCCCAGCTGGTGCAAACCAACAAAGATCTTGCCATGTCAGGATGAATTGAAATTAGTGCTAACATCAAGTTTCCAAGCATACAAAAGAGTTCCAGATTTTAAGCCATCAAGTATGAATCACCAAAGCAAAAAACCTGAAGGATGCATTGAATAATTCTTGACACCAAAACAAGCGGATACTACACCACCTCCACAATTTGGTTGTGCTTCTCTATTGTTTTGACTGCAGTCTCCTTAAAGATGAAATCATTTACACACATCATCAAAACCTTGAGTACGGAGGAGAAGGTATTTTTGTTCAGAGTAAAAAGATGATTCACAATTGTTTTTACACTTGCCTTCAAAGCATAGCAATTCCTCTTTCACAATATGGTATTGTAGCTTGATGAGAAGCACAGTCAAAGAATAAAAAGCCCATGTGATGGGATGTGAATGCAACATAAATATAATTCTTGCAAATCAATCTTTTTAGGTTTAAGCCAAGGCCAAACAGATGCCTTCATACTTTCAGAGCTGTTTGAACTCTCAATGTCATTGTGCTCACTTGCATTCTTTGTGTGCATTTTATATTATTACCATCTATGTATGTATTTATGGGGCACAGTGTAATCTGTAAGAGTAGCCTGCATCATCCCTGTATCATTTGAATAGGTCTGAATATGTTAATCCCCACCTCAGTAGATATTGAATTGACTGGAGCAGCTCTGCAGGCAACGCGAGCCCTACGCGATCCTGTCGACAGCAAGGCTTTGATGCTGCCGTGCTGTAATGATAGTAATTCAAACAACATGATAATGGGGGGATAAGCAGACAAATGATATCATACACCAAACAGGTCTTAGAAAAAGGAAAGAATGAGACAAATAGAGGGAGAGGTATATGGATACAGAGAGCGAAAGAAAGATGTTTGGAATTCATCGACTGCACTGAAGTAATTTATATCCTCCCTTACTGAGACAGTAGCTCCAGTGAACGCATTTAGCCGTGGCAATCTTCAGGGCAGATGACATGTTCCATGTCTTTTTATTTATTAATTTTACACTGTGTCTCATTGCAGGAAACATGACTTCTCTCTGTAACCAGAGGCGATAGAAGGGAGAGAGCAGAGGGGAGAGCACGGGGAGACAAACGACTCTATCATTCTCTCTGTCTCTCTAGGTCATGCTTCTCCAGCTCGCTCATGCTCATTCCTTTGTTTAAAGTTTGGAGCATGTGCCAGGCATGCCCTAGTAAAGCCTCTGTGTGGAGGATTCCATTATACTTGTGCTTTGGCATGGGTGAAAGGATTTGGGAGGAGCCATGATGACTTTATAAACAGATATAGTTAATTTGTTGAGAGATGCCAGAAGGCTTTCATTTCTACAGTATCACATCTTCATCTTTTGCCTTGGCTCTGGTATTTGTTTAGTTGAGTGCTGAATGTGTTCTGTATCAATAAAGAGATCAAATGTGAACAGTCAAGCTTATTTGTCTAGACAGTGATGGAGTCTCAGTGAACCGGGAAACCAGTTGCTATACAGTTAAAATGAGGAGTTTCATCCATACATGCACAACACTTTGCCCTAGTGATTCTGAGCTATTGATAGACACACACACAAACGCACACGCACTATTGATTCTACCCTCTCAACTCTGCTGTTCTGAACTCCTCTTTGTGTGGGAAGCATCATTTACATAAGAGGCTTATGTCAGCAGCCACATAGTTTCCCCCCCCCTTATTCCAATGAAAAACAAAAAGGACAAAAGCTATTGTCTTGTTAAGTAATGATTTTTGGATTTCTCCAAACTAGTTTGAGCTGTTCTGGAGGTGGTTAGGGGGGTTGTGGGGATGTTGGAGCTGGGTGAAGTTTTTTTTGTGTGTGGTGGTGGTGGTGGGGGAGTGATGGGGGGTGGAGCCGGTAACACCATGCAACAATGAGAGTAGATAAACGTTGAGGTTGACGTGTGACTGGCACAGAGAGGCTGGATAAGATGCAGCAGTAACCTCTGCTCTTCACTTTGGTGGCATCAGACTACATATTTGAATTTGGGAATGTTCACAAAGACACAGTCAAGTATTGTAGCTGTATAATTAAACACAGCAGACCAAGCTGCTCTTGTTGGTTCAGGGTTTTTCTTATAATACAATACGTTTATGTATCAGCTTGCTTTCACATATGGATCGGGATCGGGATGTAAGGTACTGCATTTTCTATGAAGCCATTTTTAGATCGACAGAGCGATAGATAGATAGATAGATAGATAGATAGATAGATAGATAGATAGATAGATAGATAGATAGATAGATAGATAGATAGATAGATAGATAGATAGATAGATAGATAGATAGATAGATAAGTACTTTATTAATCCTGCAAGGGGAAATTTTTTTCGCTACAGCAGCATGTACAGGGAAAAGCAATGAAAATGACAGAATAAAAAATTGTGCTAGTAAAAATTTTTAAATATAAAAAAAAAATTGAAAATGCACATTATATACAAATAAAAATTGAATAATATCAAACTAAACTAAACTTAGAATTTCAAGTTCAATGTCTCTTAATGTGTGTGTCAAAAAAAAAATCTATTAATGAATAGGAAAATCTACCACCTGCATGCACCACAGCTGTAAGGAAAATGTGTCCATCTGTGCCTTTGTGTTTGTTGCTCTGAATGTGTACACACGTGTTGCACAGGATGTCATTTTTCTTCGTGTTGTACATGATATCTCATGGTGTCTCTGGGCTTCAGACTTACACCAGCTCCAGTTTCATCGGTCGTGGACCACTGAAGCAAATAGTTGCTGTTCTTTGTGACTTAATCTCTGTGCTTCAGGCGTTCTTCTTTTCTTCTCTCATGGAGCATCACTCCGTGAGAGAATGTGAAACGATAGATGGGTAGATGTTTGGGAACTGCAGGTAGAGGTGAGACACAAGTGCAAAGGTTAAGGAGGTCAGAAGAGACCAAGCAGAATCAGAAGAAGAGGAGTTAGAAGCTGTCTTGTCCCTATGAATGGTATAAGATTTGAATGCGTTTGTGCAATGCGATTTGAGTGGATGAATAGACTTTAATCTTCTGCCCGTTGAAATTCAAAGCCAGAGTATTGCTTACATTTCCAGAAGTGTCAACATTATTTGAACAACAGAGGGTTTCTAAAATTAAATTCTAATTCAGAACCATTCTGAAGCTTATGACATATTAGCACTCTCAAATCCAATAGTTGTGCTATCTGCATGCTTCCCATACTCATTAACAAACTCTTGCCAGACATAAGCATAACCAATCAGCTTTAATATGCCTCTTTGGCTGTTCTGATGATGTTAACCCTGTGTTATCTAATGTTTATCTGCACTATAGCTGTTGCATAAACATTTTGATTTCTCCTTCTCGTTTTTCTTCTCCCTCTGTTGGAACTGTCAGCAAGCGGTGGAGGACCTGCTGGAGGATGAGGATGAAGATTTTGACAAAGATGACAAGGTAATTATGTCTTGTGTCAGGGATGCACTCAGACACGCGCATACACACACACACACACACACACACACACACACACACACACACACACACACACACACACACACACACACACACACACACACACACACACACACACACACACGTACACACACTCTGCCTCAGGAGGAGTTGACACTGCTTCATAGACCGGAAACACAAACAGACTAACGAAATGACTCCATCTTCCCCTCCCATCTCCTCCCCTGCTCAGTTATTCTCACTGCCGGAGGCACAAACACATGTTCACAGATTGCACAACCTTTTAACCTTTTGAAAAGTTTTCTCTGTAGGTGTATACATAGTACATTTCTCTCCTTTCCTCTGTGGTTTGCCTTGTTTTGGTCTTGTAGTGCATTTTGATGCACTACTCTAGTATTTCCTTTCTGTGCTGAATTTACTAACATTGTGCTTCAGCCCTTCTTCCTGAGAACATGCGCCCATATAAAGTGCTTAGTTAGCTATTTAGGTCCATTCACTGCTCCTTTATGTCCCAGTAAAACAGCATCTGGGCTTGTCCAGACACTATCAGGTAACAACAGGTGGCTGCTTTACTGCCTCCGCTCGTTTACACTGTAGGAACAGCTACTGAAACAAATGCCACTGGATAGGATACAGTACCTTGTCAATGTTCCACTTGGGAGTGGTAATTGAAATGGCACAGCTCTTTATCCACCCACTGTGTTGTCTTTTGGTTTTTTTCTTGTGAGTCACTTTTGAAATGAAAGCAATTTTCTGTTTGATACCGCAGTCTGATGAGTCTCAAACAGTGTAAAACAAGGACAACATTATAACTTGAGTGAAGTGTTTTACTGTGAAAAGCATGAACAAGACTGAAATTACTTGAGCTGACACTTGATGCCTCACAGCCGCACTCTAGCAATATAAAGGTTAGTAGGCTCAGATGTGGTAATTTGCATGGTCTGGTTTGGCAATCTTTTTAGAGGAAAACTCTAGCTGTTTGGAATGGTAATTATAAAAGACTTTGACCAAAAGCAATTTGATATGTGACATCTGATATTGCTTGAGTACACTGTATGCTGAATTATGCAACTTCGATATGTCCTCCCATTTTAATAAGGTTTGTGAGTGCATGCCTGCAAAAAAAGGGTTAAAAAGCAGATTTTTTTTTGTGTGTGTGCAGATGGTCAGACAGTCATCCCACTAGTAAGGCAGCCAGTCAAGCAATCAGTCAGCCAGGCAGCCCGTTGGGCGATGAGCACATAAAGATATGTGAGCATTACATCCTCTCCCACAGTGATGCAGAAGAAAAGTTTCATGGCTGTGAAGTTCCAAGGCTGAAATATACAGGGGGGCAATGACTGAAGATATGCACCGGCCAACCTTGAACCTTTTTTACCCCTTCTTTACGTCTGTCCTCTTTCATTGCTTTTCCTACCGCCTCTCAGGGAAAAAAAAAATACAGACATTTGAAAAGCTGCAGATTATATGAAATACATTTTGGACTTTCATATTGAAATGAGGTGCAGAAGCAGCTTGTGCGGCCTCCGTCAGATTTGGTGCCAAACTGATTATTCAAAATAAGAAGGCCTTGCTCTCTGTTCACACAGGGCTGGGATGCTGGATAGCACTGCTGCCACAAAGGCTACAATTTACCAACTCTGGCTTCATACATTTTGATCTATTGCTCCCCTCAACTGTTAGCATTTCATTTGAGCTGTAGGGAAGTTGAAAGGGGGGCATTTTTCTTTTTTCTTCGCCTACATTTCTTTTCCCTCCCACTCTCCTTCTACCCTTCCTTCAATTGTCCCCTTCCCTACCTTCTTTTTTTTTTCTCATTCTGACACATACTCTCCTCCCTTTGCTCTCCCTCTAACCTGGTTAAGTGCAGAACAAATGGAGTTTCAAGGCTTAGCAAATTTGTCTTTTACATTGGATATGAGGTCTTTTACTTTGCATATGAGCTACAGCTTCAGATCGTATGAGTAAGTATGAAGGACGGGTCAAAGGAGGCCTCTTTTATGGCACAGGCCTATAGGGGAGAGCAGGAAGAAGAGAGAGAGGGAGAGAGCAAGAGAGAGGCAGACGAGAGGAAAAAAAGATTAATAAATGTGCCAAGGCCTCATTTTAATTGAACTTGAAGCATATGTTGCAAGTATGTACAATCCGTCCCAGATGTTTACTCCGGCCATGTGCATAGCTCTTCCCAGTGCACCACAAGGCAGCTATTAGCTGGATAACCTTTGCTCCAGAGGCTAAATGGGGTATTACATGGCCAAAAAGTAGAGCACCTGTTTTTCATTGCATAGAGGACCCCTTGCAGGCTTTTTGCCTTGGATCACCACATGTGTTTTGACTTAACAGATTGTTGGGCCGACGTGAAAAGTGTCTTTCTTGTGAGCAAGTACTGATATTAGTCACTTAATCTCAATGAAAGTCCAGCATCCAGACTAATTGATGGGGACGGCTGAGTTGTTAAAGCCAAGCAGGCAGGCACATGAAGGGTGAAACAATGTGAGACATTAACTAATTTTTTTTCTGCTTCTCTCTTCTTTCACACTGTGAGTTTGTGTGTGTGCGCTGACTTTCAGCAAGGAATGTTGCTCAATATCTATTGTCTACATGCACACACACAGACACACACACACATGCCTACACACATTACATATGGTAGCAGTATAGTGCCCCAGTTTTTAACCTCCATTTTCACTAAGACTAATTTTAAACATGGTTGCAAGCTGCAGATTCTACCATTCACCTTCAAAGTATATCAGGGATCCAATGCATAGATGTAAGATATAAAGTTATTGAAATTGTACACATGGAAGTAACACGTGTTGTATATATTCCTCACAAAAAGATCTTTATCTTCACTGTAATCTAAGACTAGTTTTTCATGACATAAAATATGGAAAACAGAGTTGAAATCAAAGACTCTGGTCCTGGTTGAAAGCAGAAAGCAGCAATGTCAATGTCATGTTATTAGTTACACCTGTGATTTTCTGCAATGACATGTCAAAATATCTGGCTTGAAAACTGTCTCTAAAATGACATGGATAAGTATTCATTTTCAAGTATCTATGACTTCCTGTCACTTCAATCACCCATCAAGCCCAACACAAAGCAAATACATGCCTATTCTTTTAAATCTGTCCTCATTATTTAAAAAAAAAAAAGTCTCCTGTAGTACCTTTAAAGACCGCTTTAGCATCTTCATACACAACTCGAGACTTAACCAGTGTGAGAAAACATGTTACTTATTCCAATATTTACAGGCTGCTTGCTGCAGGGGCTTCAGTGTATAATGTTGCCTGTGATGTTTCCTCTCACCTGTGGGCTCGCTGTCCAGAGCCGGCATGAGACGATCACCTTCAGGCTCTTCATGGGTGCGAGTGTTTGTGTGCGTAAATGTGTTTGTGCATTTCTGTGAGCGTCTCACGTGTATGTGTGCGTGCGCGCAGCTCAGCTGCCTCCCAAAGGGGGGGCTTACTGGAAAAATGGAGAGAGAGAGAGTGAATGAGAGAGAGACAGACTGAAGGAGTGAGGAGATTACCCTCACACGGTTGACTGGTCACTGAAGCGCTTGTGCTCCGCTCAGCTAGGCTCCACTAGCCTCAGGAGGACCTGACACAGATAAGATACACACTGCAATCATGTCCTGCTCACGGGCTTACTGCTCGGTGCACTCCCTCTCTCTTTCTGCGTCTGTGTCTATCTATCAATATCTCGCTCACACACACACACACACACACACACACACACACACACACACACACACACACACACACACACACACACACACACACACACACACACACACACACACACACACAGAGACACAATCGCACCACATGTACCTACAAAAAAATATTTTTCCTCTCTTGGTTCTCACTAAATTTCTCCTGATAGTAAATATAAAGCAGACATTATTCTTTAGCATGAACACATTGACTGAAAAAAAACTTGAATTTTTAGTCTCTTTTTTTTATGGACCCTGTTCCTTCATGCATTCAGTTTGGGGGTCAAACAGTAACCTATTGGCTTTTTGTTTTCAGTGTTATTTCTGACCTATTGAGGCAGCAGTTTATTGTAGTTATAGAATTTAGGACATCTGTATTCTGCAATTTCTCTACATCTTGCAGGATACAGGCATCAAGTATATATTTTGAAGGTGATATTGATGAGTCCACACAGTCATCTTCCTACACCACAGTATCTCTTTATCCATCTCTTCAGTAGTACTGAGAGACATTTCACCCTCTGCTGCTTTCCCTGTAGGCGTGTCTCGTACACATACAGTACATGTGAGCACACACACACAGTCCTGCACATGCGTGTGATTATCAACGATTCTCTGGCAAGCATATAACTCCTGGCAAATGCATGGTATAGGCACACATATCCCGATCTTACAGGCCTCACAGCCATTTTCAGCTGTTGGTTTGAACTCACAAGAAACAATGAACCTTTTTGTATCTACCCGATTGTCTTCTTTCTCCCCCCATCTCTGTCTCAGTTTTTGTCTCTCCTGTAGCATTGAGTAAGTGCCGTGGCTCTCTGCTCCGTTTAAAGTTAAGTAAGGCACACATGTTGTCTCAGTGTGAATCTGGTGAAAAAAAACAGTGCAAGTTTTCAGACTTATCTCCAGATAGCATATGGAGCTCTGCAGCACCTTCCCAAGCCCCGACACTCCTCTCTCAGTCCCAGTCACGGCACTGCGCCGATCGCTCAGATAGTGACATGGCATAATATAATTGGACTAAAGAGAGCATTGGGAATTATATCAATGCTCTGGTAAAAAAAAGTGCGACTGAAATATTGTTCTAGGGAGGCTATTGAGCTTGTGATGCAGTGGGGTTGTCTTCAGGTATCGGGGGGGTTCAGCTGCTGAGGAGAATGGGAGAGAGAGAGACAGAGGAGGGAAGAGAAAAAAGTTTGAGCGTCTGTGTTCTTTTCTTCTTGCCGCCTGTGAAGGATGAAAAGCGTCACGCTGTAAAAGATGCTTTTGACTTTTCCGCTACATTTTTCTTCCCTTCTCACTGTCTTTTTTTTCTCCTCGTTGTTCAGCAGAGAAGCTGGTAGGAACTGCATTTTAATCATGTTTGGCTAATAGAGGGAGGAATGATAACAAAAAGGAGGGTGAAGGAGGCATGGAGGGATATTGTCTCTCTATGCAAAATACACTGCATTGTTTGTTTGTTTTCCCTCTTTGTCATACACATACATCAGGTGGATCATCTGTCACTATCTCTATTCCCCCCAGATACACATCTCCTGCTTTGTCTTTTGCTTCCTCTCATTGCGCCTTCATTCTCTGTCTCCACCATTCTCTCGTCACTTCAACTCTGGCCTTTTCTATTTAAATGAAATTTTCTCTGGGTTTTCTTGGATCTTTTTTGTTGCTTTGAACACCACAGTATACTTATAGGTTATAGTATAATCATCACAATCTATATAGAGATTAGGCACATGGGCGCACCTCTAGATGTAGCTTTGCATTATTCTAATGATCCCAAAGAAATAATGGCCTCCAATGGTTTTTACATCAGTCTATCAAATGCAGTTATTTTGAAGTCTTAACAAAGGTGAGTACTGAAAAAAGACCCCACTCTGCATTGCAAGGCTAAAAGGTTGTTTACAGTGCAGTGCTTCTGTTATCAATCCCTGCAGTACATTTGGTGAGAAAAATAAAATGTGTAAGAGCCCAGTGTTAAAACTTCCACATTTTCTAACCCTTTCACCTTAATTTCTGTGGGTTGTAAAGAGAAAATCTCACTGTAATCTATCCACAAGGACCCTAAACCAGGCCCCTGGGAGGACAGCCGTGATAAAAACCATATCCTCGAGGATATGTTGGCTTCCTGGCACTTTGAGTGGATACGAGCGATGGTGGTAAGTGGACATGTGTGTGGCTCTGCCACTGACTCCTGATGGTGTGTGTCGCTGTCTCCTGGTTTGCTATTTAGCTCATCGTCTGTCCGGCGGCTTCTGTCTGCTGTCCTGTCGGGGTGTGTGTACCCTAAATGTCCCCTGTCCGCGTCTCAAATAACACCCATGCACTGCACGTTCGGCCCCCAACCCAAACCCACTGCAGGGGCTCTGCCTGTGCCTGCCGTGGTGTGGAAGCTAAGTGAGCTCCAGCATGGAAGGCTGCTCCCGTCTTTTTGTGTGACTTCCCTGTAGCACTGTAGACCTGTTACACTGTGAGGTGACAGCTGTAGATTGAGGTGTGACGGTGTGTTAACTATGTTCTGCTGCTGGGACTTTTGGCTGTGGGGTAATGCAGGGTGACATAGGGAGTCGCTCAAGTTTTATTTGTACCTTTTTTCAATATAACCTATGAAGTAACAGGGGCCATAAGGGAATGAAATCTTCTCATAGAGTGGTTCAGTGCGATTTCTTTTTTTTGCCAAAACATAGTTTTTTGGGAATTTTTAAAAAGTACTAATTGCATTCCTGTCACAAATACTGATTGCTTTCACACTTTATGACCACTAGGTCACTGATAATAAGCACAGAACAAACTCATTTTCAAATGAGTTTTGGTGTATAACTGTGTGCATGTGCGTGTGGTGGTTGGTGGGATGATTTGAATGTGCTTGTGAGTTGCTACAGAAACAGCAAAACTATCTCATATTGCTGGAACAAATCCCAACGCTCATTATGCCTAATGCAACAATGTCTCCTCCCACAACTGTTATTGTTCTGAATCACATACACACTAGTGGCTGAACCATCTGAACTTTTTGATTGATGAACTATGCATCAAAGGGTTATGACGAGCGCTCCGTGCACTGTAGGTGAGGAGTTCTTGTGTGCTCTTATCCACCCAAAGAAACTCTCTCCCAGACTCACCGAATAGGATGTTGAAGATGGCACACACTGAGCCCTCCCGGTCTCTCATTGGACAGAATGTGGAGCACAACACTTGACAGCAGTGTCTTCTGAATTTGAAAGTCAGACATGTAAGAAGGCAGCCGCCACCTTTTCTTTTAACAAGAGTCATAAATCTGTAATGAGCACAGAGAGGATGCATATTTTATTTACTTTTTTGAAGATGTGATCTCTTCACTTCATAGCAATGCACTCTCTTTCAGTTGTTTTTTTTTCTTCCAAAACAAAGTTTAAGACCGTGGATTTTACAGCTGTGCGTCTCCAAGCATGAATATGTAATAAAAGGTATGCCAAAGTTAGCAGATTTTATAGACGGAGGTGATGAATCGGATGTAATTTAATCCCTACAAAGGTGAGATATGATTTAATTAATGAAAAAAGTATATTTATTGTCTAGTACTGACACCTTACAAAATCAAAAAAGCCTTCACGAAAAACCTTTTCTTTCTGATGCGTACCTTATTTCTGTACCATACCTAGAAAAGTAAAAGCTCCTATTTTTCCTTATCTTGATATGGCCACAACAAATTCAAGTTCAGGATTTATTTATTTAATGTAGCTTGAACCGATGCCACACGCACATTTATAGTCTAAGCTCATTTGCAACGACCGTGCCTGGATAGATGGATGATTTTAAGGCAACCCAGACAGAGAGGCAAAGACAGACAAACAGATAGACGGACTGACAGACAGACGGGGGGGAAGATGGGCTGGAGCAGCTAAACCAGGCCAACAGAGGACAAGAGTAATGTTGTCCCATTCATCACACTCTGCCAGGCTGGATCCAGGGAAGGACAGGGGAAGGAGAGTGCAGGAGCAGGGGCGCAGAGGTGAGGCTGGGTGGGGGTGCAGGGTGGGTGGGGGTCGAGAGGCGTGCGGCAGGAGGCGATGAAGGGGTGATCAAATGATCAAGAGCAGAAGTTGTGGGGTGGCAGTCATTTATGCGTGTGTGTGTGTATGTGGGTGGGTGCGCACCTGACCTTGAGCCTGATGGAGTGGTTGGTGTGGTGGAGGTGATGAGAGGCCCCAGGGGGAGATGGCTAAAGATGATCAGTGGCAAACAACGTCCTGCCAACCAGACACATTAGAGACACGCACACTCATAACACCAGAAACCTTCCTCTTTAGGATAGGAAGCAGAGGTCAAACTGAAAATAAGTCGCCACCATCACCAACTCTTCCTCTTAATCCCTTTTTCTCTCTTTTCCTCCATCCCTCTCTTTTACATATGTGTATATTTATCCTCGCTTTGGGACTTGACTGGGTGAAGAGACTAATTAGTACTAGAGAGCATTGTGTGTGCCTGGTCCACCTTCAGCTGACAGTCTTAACTGGAGTTTGACTTTGGCTTTGTGGGAGCAACCCATAGCATGCAACGATATTATCAAACAAGTATACAGCATACAAACAAATAAACTTATACACTCTTTGCTCACATTCATCAATTTGGGCCTACTGGAGTTGGATGCCCCTTCACATTTTAACATGGCCTTTCTGTGTGTGAGCTGCTTGGTGAGGGCCAGGAGGACGTGCTGTGCATCTCAACACCCTAGTTAAACAGATATTTATGTGTTTTGATCAAAAAAAAAGAAAAAAAAAAGAGAGAGCGAGAGAGGGAGGGAAATAGATGCATTCCCCGCATCCGCCCATGGATTAGTTATTGTAAGGGATAAATTATTTATTAAAGAAAAAAAAAGGGGCAAACATCTGCCTCTTTCATGTGGTGCTGGCGCGGTGCCAGGTTGCATGGTGGTATCTGAGGCCAATCATGGGGTCTTTGTCTTTTCCTGTTGTCATTTCCTGACAGAAAGGAGGATGTTCTTCTAGGCCACCAGGTCCCCGAGTTTTTTTTTTTTTTTTTTTTTTTTTTTTTTATCCCCTGAGAGACTTCTCTTAACTCCCTGTTGGTAAAATCTGTGACTCATCGCTCCCCAGTGGAGTGGGTAATACTTGGAATAGATACCAATATACCATGCGTGTTACAGCTGAACTATTTAAATGGCCAACATTAGAGATTAAAAAAAAAAGTGCTCCACGTCACATTTGATTTGCTGCCAAAAAATGTCCATCATAAGAAATAATTTTATTTTTTGACTATGCTTAAATAAAATACCAATGTAGAAAGGGAGAAATTACAAAGAAATCCCTTTATTACTTTACAAGGCAGTTACTTCATCAAACTAAAATACAAACTTGGCTCATTATACTGATTAACAACAATACAGCAGTGGAAATTATGAACAATCTCCTGTTGTCTTCAAACCCATACAACCATATAGATTGTGTAGTTCCTGCCCACAAACACAAACATAGACACAAAACCACTTGATTAGGGTTTGGGAAAGATAATGGTTTGGGTTAAAATGATGACTTGAGCCGTGTTGTGCAGTAAAGTTATCACTTCCTTAAAACTATGCAACCTGTGTGGTCATGGCAACAGTAAACACAGTTTTAAAATATATAAATAATTTATTTTTGCCAAATAACATGTTTATGGACACACAAATCTTTGTTTTCTTTTTTTTTTTTACATATTTGACTTCAGGTAGAGATGGCAACACATCTAGTTTTAAGTGCTAATCTTATGAACTATGTATTATTGTGTCTTCCCCAGTTCTTGTGCAGGCGTTGGAAATTGAATTTCTGTCACCCCTATAGCATTCTTCAACTTTTCAATGTTTTTTTTCTTCCTTTCTCCTGGGGTGGAAAGGGGAGGGTTACCGACTCTCTCTGCAGTTACAAAATCAACAAGAACGCTTTCAGATGCCCTCTGGGAGCCACATATTAGCATCCTGTCACGTTTTATTTGACATTTCAATTTTTACTGTGCTGCCAGAGTGAGAGACGCAAAAAAAGAAAAACAAAAGAAAAACAGGTGCAATTTTAGCACGGCAGCAGTGAGCAGCAGCCACTTGTGGTTCAGACTCATTTCGTGGTGTGATGGGATATATATGCTGCTACATTATAACTGTTAGGTTTATCATTTTTATGGTGTAACCCAGCAGGGAGAACAATATGATCGGAGGTTAAAATAGTCTCAAATGGCTCTTGCTTTTCCACCCAGTAGATATAGGACAGATATTTGAGTCCATCCTAATAGGCTAAGTCCTCAGTGACCTCTCTTTTGTTTAGCTCTAGGCCTTGGGTCAGTGAAGAACAAACTGTCTTTGCAAAGTTTACAACTGCTCACTTTGCACTTTTGCATATAGACGTACTTTGCAATGATGGTATCTCTGTGAAATAGAAATGGAGCAGTCGAGCACACAGAGGCATTGTGCATCTTTCCTTTGTTTAATATTTAATCAAGTGTTTCAAGGAGTTTACCACATTTGTTTACCACAATTTACCAGCAAGTGCATTGTGGTCAGCCTGACTTGGCTGTTTCTGCGTATGTGTGTGTGAGAGAGTGTGTGTCCCTGGGCTCTCTCTGGTATCACTGAGGGTTATTTTTCCTTAACGTGTGCAAACAACTCGCATCACTTTAACGAGCCTTCCTGCACTAAACTGATGGGAGCTTGCTTTGGCTGAGGCTCATATCACACTCCAAACATCCAAACAATGATGCAAACTTTGGACATAGCCACAAAAGATGCATTTATTGTCTTTAAATGCATGCAATTAAAACATGCAACTCTCACCCAACAAAGGACACCAAGCCACTGAATGTTTCTGCTGCCAACCTGATGAGAGTTAATTGATGTCATAGTGTGTCTTCTGAACATTGAAACGTTTCATTTACAAAGCAAACAAACTGTCTTAATGCCATTTTAATTTGATACACAGTAATATGATTTTACTCTCAACTCACATCACAGTCTCAGTGTCCCCGACCCTTTGATATATATTATAGCAGATTACAGTATAAAATAAATGATTTTCAGGAGGAGAGATGAACCAGCACACAATACTAATAACTGAAGTGTGTCAAAGCTCTTGTCTGTATATCATTAGATAGATTCACTGGACTATGCATTCCAACAACACATTAATGATATTTTGCATTAGCAGGGTCATTGACAATTAAAAAAAAAAAAAAAATTGGAAATTGATTATTCTCTCTTATTACATATTCTATTCTATATATTCAAGTGAAGATACTGAATTACATTCAGTGTTTTGCTATCCTTGCATATATTTTGTTTTCTTTTAAAGTCAGTGGTCCAAACTTAGTTGAAATCATTCTGCATCCTTTGTATAAATAAGCAGCTACACATGGCGTGTGCTCCTGACAGATCATTGTACATAGATTCAGGCCTTTTGTACTGTAGATAAAACCATCAAGAATAAATATTCTGTCATTTGACTGCATTGACAGATTGTTGTATACAGACTGAACTGACTGTTACTGTAACATGTCAGCGTAACACACTGCAGATGAACATACAGTTGCAGTCTATTAAAATGCTTGATGCTAAACGCATTAGGCAGTCTTATTACACTATCTCCCTGAACGATTCAAGCCATGCGGCCTCATCCATCAGAGCGCTGTTGTCAGAGGTGCTGGGATTCGTAGCATACTTTGAGCATTAACATGATTCGCATCCGTAGCCAAGTCAAAGCAAGAGGCCCAGCAGATTTCATTTTATTAGCCTTGCCTTCAGGTCTCCAAACAAACCCATTTAGTTTTCCCCGACCGACACAGGAAAAGACAGATGGAAATACAGGCCCTAGGTCTCCTGTAAAGACGTGGCTCCTCCTCCTGAGTGAGACTAGGAGCTGGTCAAGACTGAAAAACCATTTTCTCATTACATTTCCCTTGTGAATAGTGGGTGACACACACGCACAAAAATTTCTCACAAGACCACAGAAATAAAACTGAGTAACTTCATTTAAGTTTTATTAGCGATAGATTGACTCTTGAGAATCTTTACCTGTGTGTCTTAGAAAGCTCACCTCCATTGTGCAAGTAGTGCACCATTTTGTTAAAAATCTCAGTCAACAGAAAGATTCTTTTCATCTTGAATGTGATGTGTGAATGTCCTGTCTGTTTGTTTTCCTGTATGTAACAATTCTTTATCAGTCATGATATTAGAGTCCAAAACAAACTTGTTCGGTAGATAAAAAAAACTGATTTTAGAAGTCAAGGGCCCTCAGCGTCTAATCTGTGTCGGGAAATAGTTTTGTTTGTAGAGTCACACAGCAAGACCAGGTGTGCAGATCAACCTTATCTAATAGCTGTAGGGTGTGTGTGTTTGTGTGCATATTAGGTTCCATTATAAGAACAGGTTGCCTGACTCCATATGTGCGCAGTGTGCAGGGAAGCTGGGAAAACAAGGTTCTCCGTGGCCCTCTGTGTTATTGCTACCTCCCGCCTCCCCAAGCCGTGTTTGAAGACAGGAAATAGGAGTCAGACCGCAGTCCGAAGGGCATGTGGCAATGGTTTATACTCCAACAACCTCCGACCTCTCGTCTCCACCCCCGCCCGCTCTCTCACACCACTCCCGTGGCCCTCAAACACACTCCCCTGAGTCAGGGCTCAAAAATAAAAACGTCCTGACCCGGCCCAGCCCGGCTCAGCTCGGCCCTAACCAAGCCCAGCACAATAGACACTGCGTACTGAGATTTGTTTGAGCGAGCAATGAAAAACAGATGGACTCCGAGTAAAGGACTGAGAAGAGGAGGAGAGTGGGAGGAGGAAAGAAAGGGAGTCTTGTAAAATATTTGCGAAGAAAAATAACCCAGAAACGCTGTCTAATTATATCTATTTGTCTTGTGTGGTTTTGCAGGGGAGGCCATGTGGTCTCCCCGACTGCTCCATGGTTCATTTTTCACATTATCTGATCCTGGACGGAGAGCAAAAAAGAAGAGGGTGGGTTTGGGGGCAGTTTGGATCTCAGTGGGAGGGTTGTGGTGAGGTGTGTGTGTGTGTGTGTGTGTGTGTGTGTGTGTGTGTGTGTGTGTGTGTGTGTGTGTGTGTGTGTGTGTGTGTGTGTGTGTGTGTGTGTGTGAGGAGGGGGGGGTAAAAGAGTTTTATGTGGTAAAGGCCTCTGAGGTCCTGTAGGTTTCATGTCTTTTGACTGCTTTACTGTCTTCTTTGGGTATAATGACAATAATTATTCAGACCTTTTCTTCTCTAATCCAGTAATGTACATCCCTCTTCATCAATAACACCAATAACACAAAATAAAGCAAAAAATACTTGTTAGCCACAATTTGGCTATCCCATAATCTACTTCCTTTTGGGAAACTTTTCTTTTTGAAGCTTTTTTTTGTTGTTAATTTTCCAGTTAATCCACTGGTTCTTCAGACACCTGTGTAACATACTTATTTGACTATCTTTACACTGACCAAATACTTTCTCATCTGTAATTCAGTCCTTCTCTTTCACAGGTGTTTATGGCACTGGTGTGGTAAAGTACTGGATGATCCCATAATTACAGTCTTCTCCTCTTTCAATCTGTTCAAATTCCTCTGCTCTTGCCATGTTGTAAACTGACCACCCATAATAATTCAACTGGATACTATGAATAGGTCTTTTCGTCCCCTTTGTCTCCCAAGCATGCCCACCGATCACTTCTAGCCACAACCAGTCTGCGTGTTGATGTCCTCACTCAGCCAATGGCTTTTGATTACTCTCTGTCACCTCGTTCTGTCCAAACCCGTCCTGTCTCTGCCTGTCAGTCAGCAGGCAGCTCGTTGACTGTTGCATGACTTCTTAAATTCTTCACTTTGTTTCAGCAGGAGAGGCGGGGGGGGTTGTAGACTTTTAGATTGCCTGCCTGGTTTGTGGTTTCTTCCCCTCCGCTCTGACAATATTCTCAAGTTCACAACCATCAAAAGTTGAAAAGGAAGAGCTCTTCATGGTGGGTGACAGCATTAATAAGGATGATAATGATGTCACGGCTGGTGACATCATCACAGTGTGCCAGCCAGCAGAACAAAAGAGGGCTCTGCCCGGCCTTCCTAGCTGTCTTGGCAGCAGCAGAGAGAGAGGGAGAGAAAGAGAGCCCAAAGATTGATGTATCCATTTGGCTTTCAGTTTAATTCTGCCCCTCTATTCACATATTCAAATTTTCCTGTGTGAGCATTTGTAAGGAGGAAAACATTTTGATTTGTTCTGCCAACTTTATATCTCTATTACTGCCTGCAATAAAAGCACTCCGTCACTTCACGCGGGATATCCGGTGATTTGGCTCCCAACTTCAAATCTTTGACGCTATTTAAAATGTATTGTTTTCCCAAAGATGCCGGTGCCCAGCCTCTGTCTTCTCTCTCCTCCCGTCTCTTCTCTGTCTCTTTCCATCTCTTCCTCCCTCATCCTCGCTTTCTTCCTCCCTCGCCTACATCTCTATCTGTCCTCTTGCAGGACTCGGAGAGAAAGGGCTTCATGAACAAGCTTTATGCCATTCAGGACGTGTGCATCAGCGTGCAGAATGCACTGGATGAAGTGGCCTCCTATGGCGAGAGGATAAAGAAGTGAGTCGTAAGCCCGCTCCTCGGCACCCGGCCCACTCTGCTCTGCTCCGCACGGCCTAGTGTTTTTCCGCAATGCCAGGCTGGCCCGCTTCCCCTTGCCAGCCTAACTGAGTGTAACTCAGTGCTGCTCTCAGGAAACACTGCCAGCATGACACCCAACCCTGAAACACAAACACAAAGGCTGTCTGTCTTTATGTCCACCACATCTCACTTAACCCGGCATGACCTCTTAGCAGAATCATGTACGTACTGGACTAAACTTGCATTACCGCATACACACGCATATAAAAAGCCATTCATTTGCAGTGCACTCCTGCATACACTGACATTTTCACTTATGGATACACAGAAAGTAAAGAAAACACAGGGAATTTTGTATCCATTAAAACTTGGAGTCGAAGTTAGAAGAACGTTCTTCAATTACAGAAAAGAATGAAGTGAAACATTAGTGACCTGTTATTCTGTAAACTTGATAGTATTTGACTGATTCAATAGTGTAGATTGTATTAAGTCACAGCCCATTTTATACCCTGCAAGGCTGACCTGTAAGAGCTTTGGCTGAACTTATTTCCTGACTCCTCGCTATATTATTTCTCAGCATCTTTAGCTGGACTGAGCTTTGCCAGGTCTCCTAATTTTCATCACTCCCCTTTTTCCGCTCTTTGCAGCACATTTAACTGGACTGTGCCTTTCTTAAGCTGGCTAGCCATTGTGGCCTTCGGAGTGGCCACCATCATCATCTATTTCATTCCTCTCCGATACATTGTGTTGGCCTGGGGTGAGCTAATGTCATGTTGTATATTACATTATATGATGGAAAGTTAAATGTAAAAACAATATTTTAAAAGCAACCATGAAGGCTTTTACAGTTCAGAGTATGTCCAGATGTCCACCTCTCTTCTCCACCGTTTTTTCTCTCAACAGGCGTGAATAAATTCACCAAGAAGCTGCGAGATCCTTACACCATTGATAACAACGAGCTGCTCGACTTTCTGTCTAGAGTGCCCTCAGATGTACAAGTGGTGGGTGAACTTTCCATTTTTCATCTCATCTTTTAAATCTTTTTTTGACATGATATCTGTCAGTTTCAGGCTTGAGCAAGGGCGAGGGCTCCTCTTTTTACTTTATCTCCTCTGTCTCCTTTTCTTCTTCCTCCTCTCAGCCTCTGGGTCTTCTCTGTTGTTCTTTCATGTTGGGTGAACTGACTATCCATTGTTTTAGCCAGGCAGACATCTAATCTAATTATTTCGAAGCCGTTTCAGTGTTTTCCTATTAATAGCTT
The DNA here is from genome assembly GCF_029030835.1 of Brachyistius frenatus. Lineage (NCBI taxonomy): Eukaryota > Metazoa > Chordata > Actinopteri > Embiotocidae > Brachyistius > Brachyistius frenatus. The sequence goes on from NW_027210630.1 coordinate 2,893,659, forward strand.
CCTAGTCTAATTCAATTTCCACATACATGGCTGGAACTGTGTAGTAAGATAACAAGGTTAAGTGAGTTTAGTGCCCAGCATATAACTAGGTTGATTGACTCCATACACATACACTCACACACAATTACAGTTAGCTGTTGTTTCCCAGCTATGCTAGTAATTGGAACAGAGTGTAAACCAACAGTTAACCAGCCCCATGCGGTTTTGCTTCTACATTAACCGTGAGATCAGATTAACTTTGTGGCTGAAAAATACAGATGCTTCCCTGGGTAAAGTAAAGGTTTGGTTTTGTGTGTGCATGTGTGTGTGTGTGTGTGTGTGTGTGTGTGTGTGTGTGTGTGTGTGTGTGTGTGTGTGTGTGTGTGTGTGTGTGTGTGTGTGTGTGTGTGTGTGTGTGTGTGTGTGTGTAAGGTAGCTGTAACATGCTGTGCTACCCGGTACAAAGTGCAGTTTAAACTGCAATTAAGCAGCAGCCTGTGAAAGTAGCTGTGTTATCCAGCACCAATGGTGTCCACTGTGGCCGTTAAGCCCCGCTGAGCAGAGTTCAACACACACACATGAACACAAAGACACACACGGATGAAGGCTGAGGCTAAACGACCCGGGGCCTCTGATACGACCAATCCCCTGCCACATCAGCGCTGACACACTTCCTCTTTGATCGCTTGTTGCCCGCAACTTCTTTCATCTTTACAGGGTCATAATCCTTGCTCCCCTACACACCCCGGCCAACCCCCCGTGTTCTCCCCCTTTTCGGCCCCCGTGCCGTTTTACAGTTTTGTAGTTTACAGGGTCCTGGTGCAGCAGCAGGCTCAGGGCAAGTCGCCATCGACTTAAATGAGCCCAAGCTGTCCCCTCTGGTGAAGTGTAGCCACCTTACGCACCTGGAGCCTGGACGAGTGGAGCGGTGAAGGGGCCCGGGCCCGGCAGGTACTAGGCCTTTACAAGGCCCCTAATGAGGGCCTGCTGGCGAGGGAAGGTGGGGGCAGACATGCTGCTCTGGTCTGGTGCCCATGCTGCTGGAGTTGTGCCTACTGTATAAGTAATACTGTAAGTGCTACTGTAACAGTTATTGGTGCAGCTGTTGGAATGGTAATTGTTGCCAGGTTTCACTGAGAGTTTGGAGGCTCACAGAGCAATGAGGGTGAAAGACTCGGGGAGAGGGGTAAAAATAGATACCGATGGGGGAAGATGAAGATGGAGAAAGAGAAACACGAGGAGGAAGGAAGACAGAAAGTCCTGGTAAAATTGACTGATTGTATCAATAAGAATCAGTCAATAAGCCAGTGAAATTTAAATACTGAAACCTGCCCTGATCACTTTCCCACTAAATATAAAGGTACATTTTCTGAGAAGACTCCCTGCTCTGCGGTTGTTGGCTAAAAACAGACCAGAACGTTCTGCTCTGCCGTGCATCCCGTCGCTGCCTGCGGTGGCGGGTTCACCTCATTGCCTGCCCTCGCCTTACTGGGTCAAAACCGTCTGTGGGGATTAGGCCCTTGAGGCTTTCGGATGATACAGAGAGGTGCTGGGGTGCAAATGGAGCGTCCCCTCACGGGCACGTGCCTATGGCACCCACTGGCATCGGTGCAGGGGCCCACTATGTCTGACACCCTGGATGACTAATGAAGTGCTATTTCAGGGCCCCAGTGTGACCTCACACACATTCATAATCGCATACACACAAGCTCTCCCAGCAGTAGTGCATGCGAGGTGGGTTGGGGGGTGTTTCAGTGTGCTGTTCCGCATCATTTGGAGGTGCTTCAGTGCAGCCAGAACTGATGAGGTTCTAATGACTTTATATACAAAGGGCAGCCGCACCAGGCCACAGTCCATCATCACGGGTATTGCTGTAAAGACCTACAGCAACTGTGGGAGCTTCTGGACTCTCATAGTTTTCAAATTTTTCATTTCTTTTTATAGCATACAATTACATAAAGAAAGTTTGCAACAACACTCATTTGTCATCAGTTGTACAGTTAACTGGAGCTCCACAAAACACTGACATTGGACCCCTAACAGATCCACCAAACACCTTTTAAAAACGGAATACCCAGTGGTGCATGGCAGCAGCAATTCCTTTTTACCACCTGAACAGTTTACTTAAATCATTATCTCCCTCTGTGAGCTGGCCATGTTAAAGGCTGACATGGTGTGTGTGTGTGTGTGTGTGTGTGTGTGTGTGTGTGTGTGTGTGTGTGTGTGTGTGTGTGTGTGTGTGTGTGTGTGTAAGAGTCACTGTCCCTCTCTGGATAACAGTTTGTTGTATCTAGTTTGGATCTTTTACCAGCGTAAGATATCTTTATGGTCATTATCAGGGAATCTTTCATGTCCTCTTAAACGAGGCCAAACTGAGCACCTTCATAGTACTGAGTATTCCCTACCTGGCGTTTGGGAGGTGTCAGTGCACTGGTATGTTTTACGACACCATTAGCCATGTGAGCCAGGGAGTGCACAAGAAGGGCCAAGGCAATTAGCATGCCAAGTGGCCCTTTATGATCGGCGTAAAGGAGCCGGATCAAATCCCCAATACAAAAGTAAGCATGAATTCCAATTTAGCGCATAATGAACGTCAGGGAGTCAGGTTAATATTTTTAGACAACATTTATGTTGGGGATGAACCCTCATTGGACATATAGAGGGCAGAGGCAGGATAGTTAAAGGTTGAAACGTTGCCAGATGCCATCACTCACATCTACCAGAGGTCTCTCTCTCCTTCTGCTTTGCCCTTCCCCACTTCTGTGACAAATTTAAACGTTTCACTGCGGGTGGACAATTAGTCACTATTCAGTATGTTACTTGCCACGGCAGCAAATAGGCAAAACTTTTCTCAGTCTGATTTATTTTTTGTTTCTGCTTACTTGCTTATGTCACCTTGGCATGTCTTTTCTTTCAATACAACAACAGACACGAGTGCTGAATCCTCCAATCTGCAGATGTCTGAACAGTGCACAATAGAGTTTCCCTGGAAACATTTAATAACCCTTATGCTCCATTTGGTGTCACATGAGATGAAACCCACCGAGTTTTCTGCTCTCTGCAAAAGAAGAAGTAGTATCATTAAACTGTGGCTCCCTTGCTTTTTTTGTTTTTTGAATTCATTTATTTACTCGCCTATTTGCCTTTTCTTTCTTTGCTCACCGTCACCCACCTTGGTTTTGCCCTGTCTGTCTGCCCACACTGGCATCATCAAAAGGTTCACTGTGAGAGGGAGAGAGAATGAGAGACGGTGAGGAAGGAGCAGGTCCCGGGATGCTTTGTGGGTAACACCGTTAAACGAAGCACGGTACACGGCACCCCTTCAGCAGAGCACACTTCAAAGCCTGTTTTTGCACTTGTACTGTCAACATTTGGGAGAGGAGAGGAGCGAGGGTGGAGCAGGCTTTGAGCTGCGCTGGGTCTTTACCCACTGCTTCTCCCGTCTATGTTCCCTTTAAGCTCCCCACTCGTGTACCAAATTGCTTACATGCTCGCTGTATTACCTCACTTTTTACTTTCACCCAATTCCGGTTGCTTTTATTTCGCTAACGTCCCACTTTCTCCTCGCCTCCGCTGCCTTTTCTTCTGGTTTTTTTATATATATATATATATATATATATATTTTTTTACTTTAACTAGCTCTTGTTGTCTGCATTGGTTTGGTGCCTGTGTGTGTGCTTGTATGTGTGTGTGTGTTATTAGCTGAGGTGAGTGAGGAGCCAAGGGTGTAGCATCAGGCAGGCCTGTCACCTCTAAGGTGGAATTGAACCGGTGACGCATGAGCCCCATTTCTCCTGCCTGGCAGCTCTTCACAGAGGAAACTCATGTTTGATTGAAATATTGTTTTTTTTCCTGCACCCTTTCTTTTTGTTGATCCCCTCCGCTATTCTTCTTGAGAAACAAAACCGTACTTTCGACTGACAAGCAAACTTTTCTTTGTTTGTATGCACTCACAAAGAGTTTTGTTTGGACAGGAATGTCAGCGCACAGAATTAAATTGCCGTGTTCCTTTTTCGCTGCTGTAGGTGTTTGGCCGTATAATGGGAGCACTAACATCCAGTGATCCCGCACGAATTGTCCTACTTTTGGATCTATGCTGGCTTGTTTAAAGGAGTTGCATACGTAGAAACATTTTAATAAAGGTGCATTTTTTTTTGTTGTAAATATTTGCTTACAGTTATTTGACATTAGCAGATATGTGTCCATCTGACTACACTACATGCAGATGTGCTGTTATCCCTTCACTCATGGGTGAATTAAATCATTCAGCCGTTCACTCGCTTGTTCATCCATGGATGCACTGCCGTCATTGATCGCAGTCGATGCGGGCACCCTGCCAGGACTGTCACGGTCCCCTAACAAAACTAGCGCTGCACACGCACACACATACACACAGATGGGGCCATATAAACCTCTCTCTGTCCCCTGGGTTTTTGTTCCGTTGTCTGCTTTAGTTGGCAGGCCTATAAAAGAATCCACACCCACATGAGAGCAGTATCTGTCATCACCCGAGTGTCCACTGATCTCCCTCTGTCTCACCAGGTCTCTTCTTCACTCTCATTGTTTTCACTCCTGTTTCCTTTGTTGGTTCGTCCCGCTCTTTGCCCTTGCTCCCTTCATCGTTTTGTCTATTTCTGTCCTGTCTTATTTTTGTTTTTTCTTGCTTCCCATCATTCTTTCCGCTCTTGTTTTTTTTTTCTCCACCTGGTTTGCTTCCTGATTGCCTTTCTGACCATCTCTCTTCTTCCTCACTGTATCCAACAAAACCGGTCGTATTTGTGCAGCTGTTTGGTCGGATGTTAGTTTGCCTTGTGGACAGTGAGGAGTTTCCAGATCTGAATCAGTGCAGTCTGGCTGCCTAGTGAGGCGTAGAGAGCAACACATGCTGGCGTAACAACTCTGTAAGCACCTGAACAGGACACTGGTGACCACCACTGAGACAGAAGTGTGTGTGTGTGTGTGTGTGTGTGTGTGTGTGTGTGTGTGTGTGTGTGTGTGTGTGTGTGTGTGTGTGTGTGTGTGTGTGTGTGTGTGTGTGTGTGTGTGTGTGTGTGTGTGTAAAGTGTGTGGATTTTGTATGGGATTTTAATGACACAAAGGTGACAAGGTTCTGTATTTTTGTGATGTGACAGGTGTGTGTGTATTCATCCCCTTTGCAGGTATTTATTTGTGCATGCATGGGTCTTCATTTCTGAGTGCACACACACACACACACACACACACACACACACACACACACACACACACACACACACACACACACACACACACACTTTCTCTTTTGCATCTCAGATTTGTGCAGGACTGGAGGGCTTCATTGAAGCGACAGTGGGAACCAGTAGAAGATGGATGATAAAGGCTTGTTCCCAGCCAGTGCTGAGAGACACCGCTGTTTCCGTCCACAGCAGACAGACCCACCATGAGACAGAACAGAGGAACCATATTGATGTCAGTTTGTTGTCTGCCTGGAGAATCAGAGAGAGTGTCAGTCAGTCAGACAGGCAGAGTAGCCTATAGTACATCAACTTAGGAGGGATTCCACAGACGATACTGGCTCTTTGGAGCTGTGACTGTAAAGTCTGTTTTTTTTTTCTATTAGTATTCTGATTCAGTGGCTAGTGCTTGTCAGTGTCTTGAATCTGTCTAGGCTAGCAACCGTATATGTGTGTGTGTGTGTGTGTGTGTGTGTGTGTGTGTGTGTGTGTGTGTGTGTGTGTGTGTGTGTGTGTGTGTGTGTGTGTGTGTGTGTGTGTGTGTGTGTGTGTGTGTGTGCATTTGAAAGTGAGAGACTGCCAGTGACAGTCTCTGGTTGTTGATGCTCAGCCACTGTGATGCTGTTGCATTGTGAGTGTCCATCACTTACAGGTAAGAACAGTTTCTTTCTAAGATCTGTTAACCATCTTTGCAAAACGTTACGTCAAGAGGGAATCAATTCCTGTTGGGAGAAGTAGGTGACGCTCCCTCAGTGATAATGCTGAGCTCCTTATGAAGTGATGAATTGAAGTAATATGATACTAAAATGTCTCAGGTTTTTGGTGATGCAATAGTGATACAAAAATAGTCAGAAGATATTTATTGTCTTAATAAATTAAGAGATCAAAGTAACAGTCGTGACATTTACAGAAAACCACTTATTTGCTCTCTTACCGTGAAAGAGTGAGAAGATTGATGCCACTCTCGTATGTGCCCATTAGTTACATCTAAGCAATGGTGCGCACAGCTTAGTTTAGAAGAAAGAGTGGAAACAGGGAAACCTCCATCATAGATTAAGCCAAAGCTACCAAAATCTCTCTACCAGCACCTCCAAAACTCACTTATTATATATTGTTTATTTAATGTGTAAGAAAACCCAATTGTAAAAGGATAAATTGCCATTCGACTTCAGTTATGTCTGGGACTATTTTTTGGCCAGGGGCACTTACTTCCTGGAGCTTTTGCTGGTTACCTGGCAACCTCACAGCGACACAAGGACTCCGGGATGTCACTGCTCCTGATCAAGAAATAATCCAGGGCATAACCCCGCTGAAAATTCTCAAATGGGTTGTTTCTAACAGCCAGGCTAGATGTTTCCCAGTTTTTATGCAGCGCTAACCTGCTGTTAGAGACAACTTCATATTTAGTTGACACATGTTACAAAATTACCACTTGTGTCATCTAATTCTCAGTACTAAATGTTAAATTGGTCCTTGTGTTTGCTTGTTTGTTAGAGCTGGTGTTTGGTTTGTCCCTTCTGGGCCACTGTAGAAACGTGGTGCAACACAGTGCACTCTGTGGAACAGGAGCCGCTCCATATGTAGATATCAAGGGCTCATTTAGATATCAAGGGCTCATGTAGATATGAAGGTTACAAAAACATAATGATTCTTAGTTTCAGTTATTGTATGCAAATAAAAACATAATGATGAATATTATACCTACAAATCCCCCTAAATCTAACAAGGCTTTAAATAGAGTGAAATCCTGCTTTAAAAAAATCTGTATAGATCAACATACAGCAGATACTGCTTTTTTTTATATTTAAGGAAACCAGAAATTCTTGTTCAAATTATCCAGAGTCATCATAAAACACTCTGTTGCTGTCGACAGCTGACAGAAGAGAGGTGGAGGACTGGAGACTTGATCTGGAAACAGGACCCTCAACAGTATGGTCCAGGAGGAGGGAAAGTTTCACATATACAGATCGCTCTCTGACGTTTAACTGTACCTCAGCCACCCTGAGGTTTTTGTTTATCTCTCAGGCCATTAAATAATATAAAGAACATTTAAATTTTTGTCAGGGAAATTAGTCTATTTGTCTGACTTTTGTAACTGTCTCTTTATTCAACAGCAACATTAAAACCCTAATATATAGTCAGTGTGTCCAGCTACATGTAATCAGTAATATGTTGATAGACTTTGGTTCTGAAAGGGTTACGGTGCGTCTCTCTCTCTCCTCTGTCTGCTTCCCATCTCTCTGCCCTTTCTTTCCTCGCCATCTTGCTCTGCGGAGATGACTCTGTTGTCTCTCCAAGCTTTCCCATGAGCCCTTGCCCTGTTCTTTGTTTGTTTGTGTGATCCCTTCCCTTAGGCCACTGTTGCACATCTGTGGAAGTACGTGCGTATGCTTATATTTGTATGCGTCTCCAAGTGTATTCGGTGCTTTGAACAGTGCACACGTATTGTGTTTGTGTGTGCGTGTGTCTGCGTCTGTGTGTGTGTGTGTGTGTGTGTGTGTGTGTGTGTGTGTGTGTGTGTGTGTGTGTGTGTGTGTGTGTGTGTGTGTGTGTGTGTGTGTGTGTGTGTGTGTGTGTGTGTGTGTTGTAATCAGTGTGTAATCCCTTCCCTGAGGCCACTGTTCCACACAGCTGGACTGGAGCCTCTGGAGGGTCTCTGTGCTATTCAAGCATCCTTTGCTCTTTCCACCTGACCGGGTGGTGTGTGTGTGTGTGTGTGTGTGTGTGTGTGTGTGTGTGTGTGTGTGTGTGTGTGTGTGTGTGTGTGTGTGTGTGTGTGTGTGTGTGTGTGTGTGTGTGTGTGTGTGTGTGTGTGTGTGTTTTAACAGGTGCAGTACCGAGAGCTGAAACTGGATCCCAATCCCAGTCCAAATAAAAGGAAGAAAAACAACCCCGGGTAGATGACTGTGTCCGCCCACCAACTCCTCTCTTCTCCACTTTTCTTCTCTTGGTCTATTACTGGACACCGATGAGCAGAAGAAGTTCGCTCTGGAGCAGCTCGCCTCAACTACCCTTCCATTTTTTTTAAATCTCCTATTTTATTCTCTCAAACTTTTTTTCTGTCTTTGATTACTTATGATATACAGTAGTTTCCTGAAGTGTCATTTTCGTATGAAACAAGATGAGTACAAGAAACCTCTCGTTTATTACTCTCACCGTTATGCTTTGATTTTGAAGGCGAGTGGGAAGGATGGATTGAATGACCTTTATATCAGCCGTGTGAGCTGCTCTCCTCATTTCTTCTCTCCATCACTCTGACAGCTTGGAGGGACTCGGTTTATTTGCTTGCCACAAGGGTCACACAAAAAGTAAAACGAGTTTAGCATTTATTCCCGCCATTCCAAAAACACATATTTGAGTGTATCCGTGTTTATCAAAGCCTTATACTAACATTCTGCATTATCACTCTGCAACAGATTTACTTTTTTTTTTAAATCTCATGTTGTAGTTATTAAATGATTTTGGTAATATGTTTATATTTTCTAATTGTTTTTGTACTGAAGTATCTTTTGTTTTCTTTCCCTCTTGGATGTGGTAATGATGTTATGTTCACTGAGCAGTAATTTGGACTGTCTCCACTAAACTCAGCCGGCCAAGTTGATTAGCAATTACGATGGTACCCTCCAGATATGTCCTTCTCCACAAACACAAATCTGGACCAACAGGCTGAAGACTCGTGGTGGTATCTGTCTGTGCTTTAATACAATGGCCAAATTAGCTTTTTTTTCCCCCAAAAAATCAGACTCCAAAACAAACAAAAATCAAAGCACAGTGGTATCAGTTTATAGAAGAGTGAGTCTGTGCTGCTTAGAATAGATGTGATTACATTCGCTTTCATGAAATAGTACCAACACTGTCGAGTATTTGTTCGACACCCCAAACCTTTATCACACGCTAAATGTGGACACGATTTATCTCGTAGCCTCATTTAACCCCTTAAAATCACGTCGAATCCGCAGTCAGTCGACGCGACACCTCCTCTCTGTGTCAGGAGGCGCAGCAGACTGGGCCTGCTGTCGTGGTGTTAATATAGATGTCACCCAGTCTATGCAGAGTGTCGTCAGGCAGGCAGGCCTTTAGGCAGCTGCAACCCTAATCTTGTTTGAAAGGCTGGTCTCCTCTCATCTCCCCATGTCTTTGCCTTGGCGCCCACACACACACACACACACACACACACACACACACACACACACACACACACACACACACACACACACACACACACACACACACACACACACACACACACAACAGCATCCACACACTTTTCTGCATGTGCCAGTATGCAGACACACACAACGAAAACCATCCTCTTACGTGAACACACTGTTCCTCGAAGAGATCCTGCGTGCACATACTGTACCTACTTGCTCACAGATAAAAACAACATGGTGTTTGAGCAGGAATATTCTCTCCCTCTCAGGCACACACACACACACACACACACACACACACACACACACACACACACACACACACACACACACACACACACACACACATGCACACACGCAAACACAAACATGCTCTCTGTGATGCTGTGCCCCAGGCTGGCCGCCCTCTCCATCTGCCCCACCTCCTGTGCCCACAGCTCAACTTTGATCAGTCTTTCCCGAGACACAGGCTTGTATATGTGAACTGTGTATGTAAGAGTGTTTGCGTATTCGCGTTTATGCAATCAAAGGCATGTTGCTTTTCTCAGCGCTGGTGTGTGTTACAAATGTATCTCCCCTCCAGCTGTAGATTGATGCCTAGGTTCAGTCAGCGTGTGTGTGTGTGTGTGTGTGTGTGTGTGTGTGTGTGTGTGTGTGTGTGTGTGTGTGTGTGTGTGTGTGTGTGTGTGTGTGTGTGTGTGTGTGTGTGTGTGTGTGTGTGTGTGTGGTGCAGCAGCAGAAGTGCCAGCTGTTATTTGGTGTAGAGTTTGCTGAGATGCTAGATGAGCAGCAAGTCATTGTGTGACAGGACAAGGCTCCAAGGGGGACTAAAGCCTGAGATGTCAGGGATGGAGGAATGTGTGCGTGTGTGTTCGTGTGTTCATGCTATTTCAGATCCTTCTTCCCATCGTGCTTTCCCTCCGTTTGCTCTCTCTGCGGTTCCCTCGTTCGTCAGTGAGCGAGGTTGCGACCCTGTCTGAAGGGACGGTCTCCCGGGCTTCTCGCTGAGCATCTCCTGAAAGATCACAGCACAGGCTCCATTTGAGAAGGTCTCCTCTCATCCTATTGATCCCTGCCTCCACCCACTACTTCTTTCGGTTCCATTTTCCTCCTTTGGTCTTTCTCTCTCTGACTGTCTTTATCTCTGTGAATCCCCTCCCCACCGCAACAACAGTTCTCTCCTGCCATTTTGTCATTCTCTCGCCTCGTCAGTCTGTCTGCTTGCCACCTCCTGTACCCTCTCCTGCTCCCTCCCTCTTTACCCATCCATCTCCGTGCTTAAATATCAACAGGTTCGGATCTGTCACTCCAGAGGGCCACTGACTTTTTTTTTTTTTTTTTCCTTTGAGCAATCCACTTGAAAGACAGTAAGAGTCTGTCCCCCAAGTGCAGCATCGCAAACTGATTATAGCCTCCTCAACAAACACTCTGACTTGTGAGGGATGGCTTTTTTAAAATGCCTGAAGGGACTGCTTGAATACCTGATATGTACGTGTCTACTACTATGTGTAGTCGTTTTACAGCAAAGTGTGGTGACTATTATGTGCTACTGCATCCAAATACTGTTTTCTCTTTTTTTGTCATTTGGTTTTTAGCTCCATTTTAAAGCAAACCAAAGTGTTTTTATTTTGTATGATGTAGAGAAAATATATTGTATAAAAGGAATGTATCAGACTGATAGCTGTAAAGGGGGAAAAAAAAAAAAAGCACTTTTATTTGCACCCGAGTTGAAATGAGACTATTTATTTTTTAAATGATACTGTACATAGCTGAGTATTTATTAATTTATGGTTGTATTTTATACAGTATGCCTGTTGATGGTCTGGTGATGATTATTGTATAGTAGGTGTGTGCCTGCCTCATTTTCTAAGATCTGTCTTGTTCGCCTGCAATGTTGCCTGCCTGTGACATCATCTTCATGCGCCAAGTTCTGACCAATGGCATTTCTGGACAGGAGTGCTGTAAGAGCTGAGACAAGGTCGAGTCAGGAGGGGCAAAAGAAAATATGCTGTGTATCTCTGATTTGAGTAATGAAATGCATCCGATGTATGTTACTTATTTTGAAAAGAAAAATATGAGATTAAATATTTTTTATGATCTTCAGAGTGTCTGGATTATTGCATAAATGGTTTTCTGCACAAGGCAACACAAACAAACAGACTGTAAAGTTATTCTGAGTGTCTCACCATTTCAAATCAGGATTACTGCTTTCTTTATCTCCATGGACACCAAAATAATGGCACTCCGTCTGTCAGAGCACCACTGCTGCAGCCATTTTATGTTCATACTCGACCAATGCTGCTTTAATGCTGTCAGAATTTCTTGAAACCATAGAAGTCAGTGTAATAATGATTTATTTTATAATACCTATAAACATAGGAAAGAAACATGTTACCTTTAAACATGAAGAAAAGTAGAACCTGAGGTAGTAACAGTCTACAATGAAATGTTAGTGTTGCAATAAAAAAATCTTGAAAATAAATATTTTCCATTTCAGAAATATCTGCAAAGTACAAAACATTTTAAGCCAAATACAAACAGCTGAATATAATCAAACTATTTCAATCAAAGGTTCAATCAAATAAGTATAAAAGGCTTTCTCTGTAGAAATGCATTTCAAAATAGGTGCTTAAGTCATACATCCACAGGAGGCCAAAAACTGTTTGCTGCCTGTCTAAATATTTTAAGCCTCTGGTGAATTGTATGACCATCTAACAGTTGCTCTTTGGTTAACATTCAATCCCAGGTTGTGCATGCAAGTCTTTTTCAGCGTGTTGTCTGTTTATCCTTTGTCACAGATCGGCTGCTAGCGCCTCTCCCCGAGACCTGAGGTCCTCCAGGATTTCCATCAGGAACCGTGTGTTCTCTCCTTTGCACCCTCTCACAGCCGGACACACCTGCCCCTGGTGCTCCGCTCGGCCGAGCTCCAGCAGTGTCCCTGCATCTTCCACTAGCCTCACTGCCCGCTGGTCCGTCCAGCCCAGAGTCACCTCCTGGAAGGAGTGCATGTCCAGGGCCCTGGCCAGCCTGTAGCCCAGGCTGTGGGGCATGTCGCCGGGTCGCATGTGGCGAGGAAGGCCCCTCTCCTGGTGGTACGAGAAAATAAGGTGGGCCAGCAGAGAGGATCCGGCCTCCAGGAGTGGAAGGTTCAAAACCTTAGTGCCTTTGTTTTTCTGGGTTGAATCTCCAACCTGCGCGCTGTGGAGGAGCTCCTCCCTCTGATTTGGAGCTGAGACCAGATCCAGTGGGACACGCTCATGTCCGTCAGTCTGCTGGAGGAGAACTGAACCTGGAGGGGGACAGAGGTATAAAAGATCAGATCACACAACCTTTTCTCTGTTTGATTACAGACGGATCTATCAGGAATCAAAGCTGCTACATGCTGCTTGCAGGTGCTACACATAATTCATACAACAGCTTGCGTTTCTACAGTGACGTTACTGCATTTAGAAAGACTGTTTGCTCGGATCAAAATGACGCAGCAAAAGCAATCAATCTGCAACGCTGACTGCAAATGTTTGAGGGGTAAATACTTTTGATCCTTCTAACAGCACAGTCTTTTTATAAATGTGCAACAGGATCTGTTAATGGGCTCTCAAAAGTCAACTCTAGTTTGTTCTGACAAGACCAAACACTTCATCAATATTGTACAAAGATAGATTTAAAACAGTCTGTCTATGCCAAGAGAAAATTAGGTGTTGGAGGTATCGCCTACTTGTAAATATTTTAAAGTGTCAGATTTGACTAAGATTTGCAGGTTAATGTAAACAGCCAGCCGAAGCATCATCAGTTATAACACCACAACACAGCTGAAAGTGACAAGCAGACAAGCGACCTTAGGCTGCAGCATCATTATCAAATAAGGTGGAAGGGAGACGACACGGGTCAATGGCAGGACACAGCAACTGATATAAATGGCACACACACACAAACAAATATGCTATAACTACACACACACACACATACTCACACACGGCACACTAACAGTGCCTGAAGTAGGGAGTGTAACTGAACAGCTGTTTTCCCACTGGACCTCGATGGCAGTCGGGGCTTTTAGCTCACTTCAGCACTAACTTCAACTGACACCTCGTCTTAACTCAGGGACTGCTGGGTCACTTTGTGTTTGTGCAACAGGCGCAGAGGGTTAGTGACCTGATGGAGGCTCTGCTTTTCCTTAATGCAACACTGTGAGTGAGCTCATCGTCTTCATCAGTGACACAAGGGGCTGCCGAGGATGACGAGCACACAACAGACTTCAGCTGTGACGCCTGCAAATTGCTCCTTTAAAAGTTTACAGAGAACGGGGTTTGTGGAGATGATTTGCAACAGCAAAGTTCTGCATTAATCAAAATAATTTGTGATTGTTACAAATCCTCTGTCAAGGCTTGTAGTATGCGGTCAAAACATCCCCAGTAACCTTGACTTTACCCTTTCAGCCGCGTTTCACTACGTTCAAACTGAATACGACAGGCACAACTGAATGTAACACTTTTCTTCCCGCTCCTCTTATAAAGCCAGCAAAGTTATAATGGTGACATTTACTGTCTCCACTCTCGACTCTTCTGCTTCTGTTGTTCAGGCTGAAAGCCATTTTCCAGTGTCAGACAGGCCTGTGTGCATTTAGCCTACATGGAGCGGGTCGAGTCAAGTGTGAGCCCTTTGTTTGCTTTCACATAGACCCATTTCTATGGCAAACTGCTCTTGATGGCACTTGACTGTTCAACCTCGGCAATGCTGCTGCCACTTGTGAGCGAGTTTACGGCTCTGCAGAGGCTCGGCATGACACACCGACAGCTGAAAGGCTGCTTGATACCACTGCTGGCAGTTGTTTCTGTTTGACAGACACTCTGGGGCTGCAGGAAGCGTGATGTTTTAAAGGAGGGACAATTGTGTGTGTGTGTGTGTGTGTGTGTGTGTGTGTGTGTGTGTGTGTGTGTGTGTGTGTGTGTGTGTGTGTGTGTGTTGCATCATGACATAAACCACACTCACCAAGCCTCCCAGATGCCATTTTGACAAAAAGACAGTCTTGTTTTCAATGACACTATATTTTTTTTAAAAAAAGGTTTAAAAATGGAACGCTATGAATTCTGAAATTGCTCTCCATCTCTGTTTGCCGCGGAACTAACACCGTGTGGAGCAGTTATGAGATAATCGGTGAGAGCTCACGTAGCTGTTAGTGGGGAAGGTCAGCGCTCATCTACCTTTTAGTGCTTCAAGTCTGAGTGGCAAAAGCTCAATCTGCATAAATTGTGGCATTAATCTACATAAACTTTTACATAAGCGGGGAAATTTCAAATGCAGGGGTCAGGCGTCGAGGGCAGCAGTCAAGGACGTAAGAGCACAGATTTGATCAAAGTGGCCACAAGAGAAAGGTGGAGGGGAGGGAGAGGGAGCAACGTGGTGGATGTGAGAGAGAGTGAGTTTGTTCACAGCAGGTCATAATCACGTTTCTATGACAAGCTGCCCTCACTGTCACGCCCATCCAGTAGGAGTGGCCGTAACGTTGGGCATGACCCATTGTAGAAAGTTGTATGTCCACCAGAAGAAAAAAAAAAAAAACGGGACTATAGTACCCCATGCAGAAAAATGGTCACCAGCAACACAATGTCTGCAGAGAAAATGGTTTTCGAAGTCTAAGGTAGTCTGGCTTTTTCCCCCGTCACGATACGTCCTGTTCTGTAGTCTCCTTTGAGAGCACCTCTGATGGAGCTCTGCAAGAGACTTCTGAGCAGTGGTGGAAGAAGTATTTAGATCCTTAAGTACAAGTAGGAATACTACAGTGTAAAAATAGATAGATAGATAGATAGATAGATAGATAGATAGACAGATAGACAGATAGATAGATATTTACTTTATTAATCCCCAAGGGGAAATTTTTTTCGCTACAGCAGCATACTGCTGCAAACATAGTCCTGCATTCAAAATCCTACTGAAGTAAAAGTACAGAAGTATCCGCATCAAAATTAACTTTAAGTACCTAATGTAAAAGTACTCATTGTGCAGAATGGCAGATTTTAGAATCACATATTAAATTTGTTTTATAATTATTGATTCATCAATGTATACATCACGTTATTGTTGCAACTGGAGTTCTTAATATAATGCTCCTCGGTATCTTCATCTATAATGATAATGCATAATTTATTAGTTGATTTATATTTCATATTCATAATCTGAATCTGCACAATAACTAGTAACCGAGCTTGAAAACAATGTAGGGAAGTACAAATTAAAAAAGTAGCATAAAAAGAAAATACTCAAGTACACCAAAATTGTACTTAAGTAGTGTATTTGAGTAAATATACTTTGGTAAATTCCACCACTGCCCATAAGTTCATGCCATGAACCCAAACACACACCCAAGCAGTGTTTTCAGCCTGAAATGGAAAGACAGAAAGGAGGGACAAAGTTGACTTCTCCTCTTCATTAAAAGTGAATGCAGCAGTACTTTTCCTCAACTGTCAGAATACAGGAATGTTTAAACTGCTATTGAGTAATGGAGAAAATAAAAATGAACAAAAGGACAAAATTCTAATTACAAATATGTGCATGAAATATGCAATTAAATAGAATGGAAACCCTCATGGCTTGTCGAACCAGCAAAGATATGAAAATGGACACAACAAAGTGGACAAAGTGTTACAAATGCTACAAGTCAGATTCTAAAGTAAAGCTGTATTGTAAAAAAAAGAAAAAAAAAAGTCTTGTTGCCCTGGTGTTTTAAAAACAGTGGCCCACAGAAAAGTTGCCTTTTTACTCTGCTCTTGTGAAAAATCTGAAATGACGTCAAGACTATCGGAAACAAAAATTTGACCCTGAATACAGTGAAGTCAATCTGCTGTAGTGCTTTTAGTCCAATCCTCGTCTCTGTCATGTCTCGCAAACAGCTCCGCCTGCTAAGGAGAAGATGCACATAACAGATAAAGAAATGCGAGAATGAAAAGTTTGCCAGCGTTCCCTCCGCCGTCATCATTGTCAAACCCAGCTGACAGACACGCTCCGATCAGAGGGATGACACTGGTGTGGGGAGGAGAGGGCCCCTGCAGCACGGCCCTGGGCTCGGCTTGCCTGAAAGCCGGCAAGGGTTGCGCGTTTGATTGTAGATCTGTCTGCCTGAAAGCTAACCCTGTGTGTCGGTGTGTGCCGCCTGCAGTTTGTGACATTTGCATATTTACCTGCCTCACTTTCTCTTTTATTTCCAGAGCATTGGCTTGTGTCTTTTGCTTCTCCAGACCTTTTCTTTTCCTCCTTGTTTTTCTTGTATGTTTCACCCATTGAACACGAGAATCAGCTGCTTCTTAGTATCCACCATGGCACATGAAGTCGACTCTAATCTTCCACCACAGAGCTCAACTGCACTTAATACAGATGTCAATGGTCATATCCACTGCTAAATTGCACATTTGAAAATAACAGAAGACATGAAAATAGCATCACGTTCTGTCTATAATGTACTACGCACGCACGCACACACGCACGCACGCGCACGCACGCACGCGCGCACACACACACACACACACACACACACACACACACACACACACACACACACACACACACACACACACACACTGTTATGAGACTACAGCCTGGGGAATGGTTTTGGTGCAGGGACTGTGACTGAAGTGAATCCAGGTATTGGCGCTGGGTGTCAGATATGCTGCAGTGGAGATAAATACAACACCTGGGGGATTACATGAGAGCATAGGGTAATTACACCATCCTTTGTGTGTGTGTGTGTGTGTGTGTGTGTGTGTGTGTGTGTGTGTGTGTGTGTGTGTGTGTGTCTGTCTGTCTGTCTGTCAGTGTGTGTGCGCGTTTGTGTGTGTGTGTGTGAATGTGAAAATACCCCACTAAGACCTAAGCTCTGAAGCTACAGCACAGGGAGGGAATTCACATGCTGAGCAAAAGCCACTGCCTGATGCAGCAGCCAGATGCAGTCTGGCACTCACACACACACACACACACACACACACACACACACACACACACACACACACACACACACACACACACACACACACACACACACACACACACACACACACACACACACACACACACACACATATTTACATACAGAGCGCAAAGCCCTTTGGCCTTTAGAGGGCAGGCAAAGACAAGAAATATAAAAGCCAGAGTGGAGGAAGGGAAAAAAAATTGGCGCAAAAAAGAGGGAGGGAGGGAAAGAAAGATGCAGTGCTCCCTCCCCCTATGTCTCTCTCTCTCTCTGTCTCTGGTCTGAGGCTGAGGCAGACAAGCTGGGAAGCAGGCAGCTCCACAGCATGGTAAACATCCTCTCTCTCTCTTTCCCTCGCTCTCTCTTTCTCTCTGTGTTTCCCCCCTCGCTGCCTGAAAAAGAGAGGCAGGGTGAGTGTGTGAACTGCAGCCAGGGGCACGGCATCACATATCCACAGGGAGCTGCTAGCTAGCGACTAGAAACCACAGCAAAAACAACAAGGCCAACCAAGTGAGGCACCAAAGCAGCCAGCGGAGAGGCATCAGATGCAGGGAAAAGAAAGACCAGCCAGACAAGCAGCGAGTATGCTAAAATCCCTCTCTGCTTCAGCAACACTGTCTGAACGCTCAGCGATATTTTTCTCCCTTTTCCCACCTTGATATTAAGAGGATAAAAAAACAAAAACAAGGATGGGGAGGCCTGTGGAGGTTACATCAGTTCAGATTTGTATCGTTTGTATATCAATATTAAAGGAAGGATAACAGAACTATATTACCTTTGCTATATTTCCTGTTTTAATTCACGCTAATGTCATCAGACACAGAGGCCTCTTGTCTGTTTCAGTCGCAGGTGGGCTTCATCTTAACAGGTGTGTCTGATTAATTTGTTCCTGGACTCTTCACTCAAACAAAGCCTGGTCTGTTGTTTGTTTGTTTTTTTGATCCTCAAAATAGCTGGTCTTCCAGGGGTCCGCACAAAGGATGGATCATAGCCTTTTGGATGAGGTGGGGCAGATAAGGTAGGATGAAGGCATGGACACCAACTGCTAGCTCTGTGTAATCCTGTGCCACTACAGCACTTCCAGTGAGAAGGGGCATCAGATATACTCTGATTTACTGGATGCTGATCAGCGATGGGCAATTAGCATCTTGAATAATCAGAGTGGAGCCCTAAATGAACCCTTAACTGGTCTCTTGAATCAGAAACGGCTCGTCACGGCCATCAGCTCTTAGCTCTAATAATGTGTCCTGCACCGAATCATTATGTACAAACAAATAAACACTTTCTTGTGATGCCATTAAAATGCACGCAGCCTCTGTTAGTTACTTTAAAATATTGAATTTGATTGAAGCACACTGGAGGGGGGCCTACTAAACACAGTGAGAAACCAATACTCAATTCATGCAGACCTGAGGGGGATAAAGACATGCAAAAAAATAAACAAACTGTGTCTGCAAAACTCTGATTGGTACAATAATTGATATACGAATATAACTCATTCTGTCTTCTTTTTGTGGCAAATACGAGCGAAAGAAATATTCCCTGCGTTCCAATATCCATACTATTTAGTATGCCAAATAAAGATTTAGTATGCCCCAATACTTTAGCACGTTAGACGTAGGATGCCAAAAGTACCAGGATGTCCTACTACAGCTGGTCGTATTTTGCAGTATGCAGGCCAGCATGCTACTCGAGCTGTTCTGACCCACAATCCTTTGCGCAGCGGAAGATACGTCACATCGACTGAGCGTAGTCGGTGGCGCTAATCCTCCGCCCGCAAAAGGAAGAAGGAGGAGAAGAAGCAGAAGAAGAGGCATTAAAAGGAAACCTGTTCGTTCCAAATCGCATCCTTTTTCTTTTTACTTAAAACGTCGCGCTACCGATCTCGACGGATATGACAAAGCGGGTCAAAGTTCAAGACGCATTTCTATGATGAAGTATGTCCCAGTTGTACACGTACTACATGCAGCAGTAGATACGTTTTAAGGGAAGCTGTAGTCCATACTAAAAGTAAAAATAAATAGTATGCGATTCGGAACGCAGGGATTGTTTGTAGTTTCCTGTCCATAAATTCTCTTTTTTGAGTAGGATGCACAGACGTGAATTTTATGCAGATGATACTGCACAAAGAGAGGTGACAAGTCACAACGGTTTATAGACATGCTAATGTGTTGCTTTAAGTTAAATGCTGAAGTCAGCATGCTGACAGTGACGATGCTAACATGTTGATGTTTCGCAGGTATAATGTGCTGGGTTAGTTTAGTGCGTTTGCATGAGAACTTTTGCGAATTAGCATTAAACACAAAGTACTAGTGGTGCTAGAGAGAAAGTAAAAGGGATTGTATTCCAGAGTCGAGGAAACATTTTCTGGGATTGATTCAGTAGATGTTGAGCTCCTTCACTGGCTAAATGACAAACTTTCACCAGCTACAGAGGCGAGATGAAAAGTCAAAAGGCTAAAGACAAAAAATAAACAATGAAACGATAGAAATTGAAGAGCAACATCTCTTACCAAAAGCAATGACTCGGTTACTCTGGAAATCCATCCAACAGATTTAATCTAATTCCTTTGTGATATGTGGCTTGATACACTCAGTAATTAAGAAAATATTTTTTTCATGTAATTTGGATGAATTGTAATCATCAATTCTATGCTTCCTGGTTTTTGTTTTCTGGGACACACTGGATACATTCTGCTCCTCCCTCCCTCGCCGTAACAGGCTGCTGAAATAAAAGCATTTTTAAGATGCACTGTGATGGAAAAAAAGCAAACTGTAACTTGCGTAGTTTTAGTTATTTCAAAAACATGCATGGAGAAGCAAGTACATTAAAAAGAATTGTGTAAACAGGACTATGACTAATTGATAATTGATTAAAGAACAGAAAACCAATTTCTTTACCAAGAATTGGAGGCAAGATTGTCACGTTTGAGTGCACCTTTAAAACCGATCTCTGTATTACACAAAGTGAGGCCTTTAAATTTAACAATGTGCTAGTAAATTTAGATTTGAAAACTTCAGGCTCACTTTACATTCATGTTGAAACAACGACTGGCAGCTTCCACTGTACGCACCGCACTTGTGCTGCTCCAAAGCTCACAAATCAGAGATGAGGTGGAGGAGTCCTTAACTGCTGTAACAAAAATCTCTGCGGAGGTTTAGCTTGTCATTGAAAGAATGGTTTAAACTGCTGCTGAATGTCTTCATTTACTTGTCATATTGAACTTCACTATGAACCACTCCACCAGGGTTCAAACATGCGCCATTGTTGCCTTTCAACACCCGTTGTCGCCTTTGTGTAAATAAATTTCAAATAAGTGAAAAATATTTTATCAACATAATTTTTCAATGTACTATTGAATTCCTAGCTGAGTTCATGTTAAAATCCTTTAATTTAAGATGGAAATAAATAAAAGAGTACAATCATTTTATTCTTGTAGAGTATATGATGATGTAAGTTCTAGTGCTAGAGCACAGACGGAGAACGATCTTCACGGCCAACAAAACAAAATTAACTTGGCCTGTGACCATACTTTTTCTTTCTCTTCCATCAACCCAGAAACGCACAAAGAGAATGAATCAAACCTTGAAACTCTTTTCAACGCTTTGTTTGCGAATGGAAAGAGCATTGGTTTCAACACCTACAAATTCACCGCCCGCCACTTCATGTAGTCCATACAAAAATAAATATACTACATTAAACTCCATCTGAACCTTCTACGTGAAAGAGGGAAGCAAAAATAAATAAAAATAAGTTTAATGTTCCTTGGCCTCTGCCCTCTCCTCTTCACAGAAGCTAGCTCCTGGTGGCCTTCATGCTCACTGAATGCTTTAGCTGTTTAAAAAGGGAAACAAAAATGAGGGAAAAATCGTGTGTTTGTACATAAGAATTGGAGCTGGGAGTAAGTATCAGGAAAGAAACCTTTGGTAACAGATCTCAAAATCATAATTTATTCTGTATAAAACACGTATTTGAAAAAGGGTCTCAACCTCCTCTTGGAGCACAGTGAGGAGCAATTGGGGAGACTGTTGGATAG
>NW_027210630.1:2917500-2937500 GCF_029030835.1 Brachyistius frenatus
CCGCCATCAAGGTGTGAGGAAATAGCAGGCAGTCAGGAGAGAGCAGCTGAGAAAAAACAGTATAATGTACAAGCCTGCAGGAGGTTCACATTGAGACAATTCTCATTCCTGTTGTTCTGTTTGGTCCCTGCAAAAAGACCTGGCCTCGACAGTGAGCCAGACATCTCCAGCATACACTCTCACACACACACACACACACACACACACACACACACACACACACACACACACACACACACACACACACACACACACACACGCTCTCATTCTCTTCTAACTTTACAGATAGCTGCTTCATCTGACCTCTTTTAATTTGCTCTCCCTCCTGTTACTGAGGAAGGAAGGGAAAAAAAAAAAAAAGGGTGGGGGTGCTCTCTTGTTTCCTCTCCGGGACTAAACAATCCCAGTCTAATTTATTTTTTGAGGACAGAATATGTACATGTGTTAATGGGAAAGTAGAATCAAATTAACTATAATTAGTCAAACTGAGAAGTGAGCTGAGGCAGAGGTATGTTACATGAGAGACTTGTTCAACGCTGGCAAATAGAAGTCCTCCTCCCCAAAAACACGCACACACTTCCTCTGCCACCTGCTGCCACAACAGCCAGTGACACCACCCTCTCCTGAGCTCCCGACACCCGTCATGCTCACTTCAACCCTCCTGAGCTCAGACTGTATGTGGCACGCAAACATGCCGACGCACAAACTACCGCTGTTGTGACACATTTCCACAAAAAAAAAAAAACCTGCGTGCGAGTTTCGCAAGCGGCAGATCCTGACTCCTCTAATCTTGTCAAACAGACATTAACAGACATCTTATGAGGTGATGATGTAAACTGTTTGGACAGACACTGCAGAGCGGGATTGCCTGTGGATTATGAAGGCAAGCAGTGGGGGCAGAGAGAGAGAGAGAGAGATAGTATCGATGATCTAGAATTCATACAGTGAACAAGCAGACAACTGCCACAGCCTCTGGGGCCCACTGCCAATGCTGTTTGTTTTGGGTGGTCCATAATACTTTAGCCACTGTAGGTAAACATATATACCAGATCATACAGATTTGTCAAGTCTAGCATATTTGAAAACAAATTCTTGTTTGTCCTCATTAAAATACTCCCGCATAACTAAATTATACGCAAATGCAAACCTACAGGGTACACCAAGGCGACATTCTGACTTTTAGCCTTGTGTATGTATTAGGCCCCTCAAATCCCCTCAATCCTACATTTCCCATAATGCTAATTTAATAGCCCCCTTGGTTAGTGTCTCCAGACTTAAATATCTGGTGTCTTTCACTGAGTACCAAATGTTTTCTGTTATGAAACTGAAGTCTCTAAGCCATCATCAGGGTTACTTTTTCAAACTTTGTAAAGTTCACTACAGAGACAGAAGAAATACATACATACAGCCACTTTTAAAAGCTACTTGGCAACATACGAACAAACAGAAACTGAGGTATAAAATTGGTGAACTGGCCCTTTGAAAGGAGCTCCCATTAACAGGTCCTTTATTCTACCAGGAAGCTACCTAAGATAAACTGTGCCTTGCTATTAAGGTCGATAAGCTCTGCTACATTTGTTGGCTACATTCAATTGATAGTTCGTCTTGGCCAAAGCAGCAGTGACACGGTAGTAAATCTTTAGTTAAATGGCTAAGTCTACAGATTAGTTCTCTTGGTAGCTAAAGCACTGAGACCAATTCTGTGTGAGAGTTTCAACTTTAAAATGCTACTATAAAAATGTAAACTGCGCATAAAAAAAATATAAATCTGGTCCTATGCTGATTAGCAAATTCACATTAAAAGCATTGGCCTAATATAATAAATATGCATCGTAATATAGGAATTAATTTCCGTCTTAATCTTTTTATGGCTGTTGCCTATATTACACAGCCAGCCAACCAAAACATTAGCTTAATATTTTTTATTTTATTTACTTTTTCCTGCATAAAGGTACTAATGAGTCAGCCAGAATGGTGCATCCATCCATTGATTGTATAATCACATCTAAGCTATGACCAATATTCCCTGGTAAAATAATTGTATTCAACGTATTAAAGATAACATTCGCGTTATGAATGTTTAATGCTGTTCACTCAATCTTATAGTTCACGCTCTAGAGCACAAGTGCGAACGGGTGTGAGTACTGGGAAGTTTTACCCACCTGCATGTTCCAGAAGTATTTTGGCGATGTCCATGTGTCCGTTGAGCAGGGCATCGTGCAGCGGACTCACTCCACCCACCTGGTTAATGAGCGCAGGGGCGGGCTGGTGACCCAGCAGAGCTTTCACACAGTCAGCGCTGCCATGGTTGCACGCTTCATGCAGAGGTGTCCAGCCTGCATGGTCTACAGGGACAACAACCCCCCCCCACACACACACACACAAACAAGCACACAATATTTACTCAATAGGAAAGTTAAATACTGTGGTATCTTTGAATGGATAAGAAGGTTAAATATCAAGATCTCTTATATTTGAAGACTAACTATGCTGTTGGAAATATTAAAGTTTGAGTGTCATGATGAAAAGAGACTTGTTGAGGTGTGGAGTGGATAACCCACTCTGTTTGGGCAGGCTGGGGCTATTCAGAGGAACACAGTACAAAACGTAGGAGAAATTATACATGGCACCATACTTTGCAGTAAAGAAGAACCTAACATTTTTTTGTATCATTGTTTCATCTGCCTTTTCCAAACACAAAGATTGACTGATTAGAGATAATGAATGTGGTATTAATTAAAAATGTGTAGCTTGGTTTCACGAATAAGTTACAAACTATCATTTATGTACATGTCACACATAATTTTACCAAAAAAAGCCCAAAAAGCGTTTCCAAGATTAGTAACAACATTAAAATAGTTGCGCCGTCTTTTCATAGTTTACAGCGATATTTTGAAAATTAAAAGAGAGGATCAAAAAGTTTTTGTGAAGAAATGAGGAACTTCCAGAACATTGTAACAAAGATCTGTTTTTCGCTGCCAAGAAAGGACTCGGGGGGGGGGGGAAACGAAAATGTTCTTTACCGTTTCGCCCGTAGTTTCTATTTGATCACATTTTAGACATCAGCCCCCCACTGACATGAAAGTCAATTTAGGCAGCTATTAAAGGGCGATTACACAATTGGAGACACCTTTGAAAAAGCACATTTCCATAAAAGGAAGGCAAGTCATTATATTTGACCAAAAGGGACCAAAGGAAGTCACTCTGAAATATCAAATGTCATTCGATTCACTTAGCAAAGTGGTCGTAAATCTATAAACTGAAACTCCAAACCCATCCTGCTCTTTTTAGACACACCCTTTACATTTTAGCTAAAGGTTAACCTCAACGATGACGTGCACACACACACACTCCTATTTATTCTCGCCCGCTTTTTTTTTTCTCCATTGTTAATCGCTCTTCGAAACCCTAGAGCAAACAGTGGGAGTGAAGTGAGATGACGGTGAGACAGAGGTTACAGAAAAAAGGGAAACCGAGAAAGTCTTACCTTTAACGTTGACGTCTGTGCCAGGAAGCGTCAGGATCTGAAGCACCGTTTCCACTTGGTTCCTCTTGCAAGCTCTGTGGAGGAGGGTCTCTCCTTCGACCAGGACACACACACAACGGACAAACACACCCAAAAGAGAGAAGAGGCGGAAGAGAAGAGAGAAATCCAAGATCAGGGTGTGCCTGATGTCCTTCCCATTGTCCCCATCCATATGTGAACACACCAATAAAATACCAAAGAAATGTCCCCATACAGAAGAAAAAAACCCTGACCTAAAAAAAAGTACGACCCACCAATGAGGATGCGATTTAAGAAGAGTGATGAGAAAATGGGGGAGATCTTTCAAGGGAAAAAAAAAAAAAAAAACGGGAGGAAAAAAATTAAAGATGGAGAGTTCGGCTAATTCGCCTCGCTCTTTCCCTCTTTTATAGACACAGAGATTTTCCACTTACACCCCGTGCCCAACAAAGTTAATATCAGGGCAGTCGGCGAGTGAATGAATGTGCCGGTGAGAAAGTAGTCTCGCTTCCTGTCCGCTCATCCCTATATTGTTACTTAAGAAGAAGTTATGGTAGAAAGCCCACGCACAAAGCCTCGAAAAGGATTCTTCACAGATCCTGGGTTCAAAAGCTCCGCTGGGCATTGCCAGTGTCACCACGTGATATTTAATCAGCAAACTAACAGCGGACAGGAATGGGGAAAAAAAACCTCTCAAAAGATTCCATTTACATTTTTAAACACAATTTTATTCGCCCCTCTTCCCTTTTCTTCCCCTCATCTTTACTGCATCCCTCACTTTTTCTGATACAATATTAAATCAGGAATATATTAGTGGACCAGAGCCCCCTCTTTTCATGTATGGCTGAACTTCAGAGGGAAGTTAAAGGCCAAGCATGAGTGGCTCTGTGCTTGCCAGTATAATACAGCGCTGCAAAGCCTGTAATAAATGCTTTACTAGCTCTCCCCAGGACGCCACGCCCGTACAGGGGCACCACTCCAGAGCAAAGAGTGGGGCAAAAAAAAGGTGGAGGAGGAGGTGGGGGCAGACGGAGGGAGGAAACACAGGGGCAAGAAAGAAGAAGCATTGAAGGGGAGAGTAAAAAGGGCTTCCTGCATTTCAAAGCTTGTAGGCAAAATATTGAGAATGCCGGATCCTATTCATTCTGAAGAATCCCTTTCTTCCAAAAAGCGTCTTTGAGGATGCAGAAGATGCATTAAATGCCATCCACTGGTAGTTAAGAGGTTGAAGAGTGGAAGAAAAAAAAAACAGGGAAATGGGAAAAGTGGATCACTTCCTGAGAAAGTCAACCAAAATCGAACAAACAGAAGGAAGAATGAAATGCAAATATTCTTTCGATGCCGATTATATCCAATTCAGAAACGCATACAAACCAACTGTATATTATCATACTTGCTTTCCACAATTCCTTTATGAATGATGTCACAAAGCTCCTCCAGACAAACCTCGGCAAACTTCCGGCCCAAGGTTAGATGGTAGATATTTGATGGCACAGCTCAACACCAAACTATTAAACAGTATTTTATGTTGAACCATATAGTTTTATATAATAATTATAGTGATCATCTAAAATGTGTAAGGCTCACTACACTCCTGTAAAAGCGTACCTGAATAATGACGTTCAATAGCCAAACTAAAAAAAGCACTTTAAAAGCTAGCCTGGTATTACCAGACTGAAGTCAGTGCGATAATAGGTGGGATCAGACCACTCTCCATTTGGGATTGTTACCAGTCGTTGCCTCCTACTGGGTTAGTTTTGAAACTATGTGATCAGCCTTTAACCAATTGGCATTGACGTATGTTGCGACCGAAACTCATCGAGCTGTAAACAACCAAGGCCCTCTTCAAATGTGAGCAGGATGCAAAGCCATGTCGGTAACGTTTCAGGCATTGTTGGTGCTCCAGTTTCAATTCCTTGATATTTGCTAGCAATGCTACAGCTGTTCGCGTCGCTTCATCTAGCTCTACAACAACCTCCAATGTTTGACATACATTGTGAAAAAAACCTCGACTTCAGGGTCCTCACACTTAGCCACCATTACTGGTTATGATTAGTCTACATTTCAAAATGTCAGAGCAAACGTGATTGTGAACGGGGTTTCCAGACTAAAATCACAATGAAAACTGAAGCGGGGAGCAAGAGGTGAACACAACGCCCGTCTACGAAGAAGCAGTGAGGACACACAAACAAGATAATGAAGCAGGCAGGTGACTTTAATTTATTGCAAGTACTTTGTCAATGTTATTAAAAGGAAATGTCTTCAAATACTTCATAACCTGGAATAATGTGTCTTATACTTTAATGCTAAAGAAAAAATGACTGAAAACACACAAAGAAAACATGCCATCATCAGTCTTATCGGCAAACCTTTACAACTGTTGAGCAGAGGAAATAAGATACCTTTGAGATACATGCTAAATTACAGCTGGCCATGACTTTTGTAGTGACAGTGATCAAAAGTCTTTAATCTGTAAATATTTACTGCACTGTAAAAATCTGTTGTTTGTGGACCTGACACCAGAAAGTAGACATTCTGGTGCTTGTACAGTATCAGCATCACTAAGAGTAATGAGGTCAATCAATGAAGCAAACCAGACTCAAAATCAAAAACACCCAAACAGAGGGTGGAGCCCAGTCCAAGCTACAGTCCCTAATGAGTAAGCTGTACTGTGTGGCACGTCAAGTGTTCTACATGGACTGCGCTGCTATTACCGGGCGCTAAAACGCTGTGATTAAACACCCATTCCACTACACCCCATGTGTACACATCCTCGCAAATGCCAGGGCCAATCCACGCACTGTTAAATCACTTTAATGGCTCCAATTTGGACACAACGCCTCTATTATAGGGGTAATTGCATGCTCAGCATTTACAAGCACGGAAAGGATAAATCCGCCTGTCCTTTTCTATAAATCCCCCGTTTCACACTTTAATAGAAAAGTTAAATGTATGTGTTGGTCTTTATATCCCTCAGTCTGCTCGCTACACTCCTGTAAAGTGCTGCTTGGCCCGCTGATCCCTGGACCAAAAAGCTGCTGGAAGCCTGTAACAATGCTATTTGTCAGGAATGTGTTAGAAAGGTATTCTGTGCCAGTTATTGGATATATTTAAAACTATTTGAAGACTACTACTGTCGCTGGCTCTAAAAGCCATGGCAGCAAGATAATTCCCCTGAGTCAGGATTACTGCAGCTTTCACTGTGCCTCAAAAGAATTTACTGGCCTTAACGTGAGCTACCATCATTTAAAAATTCCACTGGTGAAGATTGTAGGATAACTCCATTTAATCAGTCAAAAACAACACTGGGCAGCAGCGGAGCCCCTTTCTGCCAACAGGAAGTAATAAGACAGACACAAAATAGTGAGAAAAGATCCAAATAAAAGCTTGAGCCTCTCTGGCTTGAATTGTACCTCATTTTGTATTGCTTTAGACAAACAGCATCAGCCAAATGAATAAAGGCTTTGTAAATACTATTATTGTAAGACAGTGCTTTGCTCCTATCTTTTTTTTTTTTTTTTTTTGTCTGCTCTGGTATGAAAACTTATTATTTCTTACCACACATCAATAAGTGGTTTGAAGTAGGGTGTGAGATTTCTGGGAGTTACTAAGGTCAACAAACTCTGTGGACTGATATGAACAGAAAAGGTCTACCAATGAAGAAAAGTGAAGTGTCAATCAATCACAATTCTGTAGGAAAATTTGTGTAATCAAGAAAAATAAGTTTGTGAAATACTGGGGAAAATGGATTGTATAGGTGACCCGAAGAGATGACTACTAAATCCATAATGGATTAACTGGCATGTATTTCCATAATTGTAACGTTTGAATGAATGCATGCCGAAGTATTATGTTTTGTAATTCTGTTTCTCTAGAAAAATAAAGTACAAAAAAAAAACAATCAAGCAAGATAAGAAATATAAACTGTGCAGCTGTACATGCTGTGTACAGCATGCTGTGTAGAGCCTTGGAAAGGTAACACAACTTTTATCTGGTGAGAATGTTTTGCCAACTACTGCTGATTAAACTTTCTATCTCCACTTTAAAGCCAACAACAGAGAAAAGTACTTCCAATACTGATAACAAGACAAAGGTTGCTGCACGGCAACTCGGCAAACTCCAGTCATTGTCTGAATAATTTTCAATATTCACTCAGCTCAAATGTATGTTTATGAAAGGTGTTTTAACTAGCTATGGGATATGGCAGTACATTAGCCACTGCACTTTTTAATATTCATTTGTCAATGGAGGATAAAAACTGTCCGTTACAGCTTTACATTCTCAGGAACAATGAACTTAGACTTTGAACTATGCTGCAAGAATGAATGTTGACTTGAAAAACATGTTGCTAAATGCAAATACATTTGAAACACTAAAGCTCAGCAGGTCTTGTTTGACAATCTACATAAAGTATGCGTGGGGGATAATTAAAATTGAAATCTCTGCTGAGCCTCCAGAAGCAAACTGCGGGACTGGAAAAAGAGAAGTTCATCCCAAATCCCTGAACCCCTCTCAGCTCCTGTGACAAAGCTACAGAGGTTCCAGAAGGCGAGACAGATGCTCCAAAGCAAAGATGTGCAGAATATAAGAAAGCGAGCTTACATATGTGGGTGAAAAGCCTGTAAGAGAAAGAGAGGAAGGGAGAGAATGGGATGAGAGGGCGAGAGGGGAGGATGCTGTGCCGATGGTTCATCAAAAATTAATGCCAACCGCATCGGTATAGAGATCACGTAGTGGAAAAACAACACATGCCAACAGCCTTGAGTCTCCTGCCTCAGCCCTCCCTCCCTCCCCTTTACCCTCCATCCCTCCTTTGCACCGGGCACAGGGCCTTTCTGATCAGGTGGAGGGGGGAGATATGAGCTCTGACACCTTCGAGAGTTCACACAGAGTGCCATGCCTCTAATTGCAGGAAGTTCTACCAGTGCAGCCGCTGTATATTCGCAGCGCTACCTTAATTGCTGCATTTAATATCCCTAAAATGGAGATCTGAGGTTCACTGTGCGCACTGATATGTGTTATTGTTTTGTGTGAGAAACCCATTATTTCTGTCCGTGCCATTTATTTATGTATCGGTTAGTTTGGTGGTTTTTCAAAGGTGAATAAGACATGAGGAAAAAGCAAAACAAAAACAAAAAGTGCAGCGTTGAATTTCAATGCGAATAGAACAAGTGGAAGAGGCGCGATACACAGGCGGTAATACGGCCTAAACTCCAACACAAACACACACGGCAGGGCTACTTATGCAGTCAAGTTGCTCTTACAGCTGACTCGATGGAAGCACGGTCCGATGCAAATCAATCACTCTCCCCATACATTATGTGCTCTTCATTAAACTGAAAGTGATGACAGGGCTATCATGTCCCTTTTTACTGATGACCTACTGTAGTGCATCAGTCCATTAAAAGTCTGCTCCTTGCAAAAGTGAAGCTATATTGTCAAGCAGAGGGGTGTGTGTATGTATGTGTGTGTGTGTGTGTGTGTGTGTGTGTGTGTGTGTGTGTGTGTGTGTGTGTGTGTGTGTGTGTGTGTGTGTGTGTGTGTGTGTGTGCGTGCGCGCGCGCATGTGTGCGCCATACCTGCTGCATTGACTCTGTTCAGGCCTCTGGGGATGTTCTCTTTCTCCTTGCTTGTTTCATTCACCAAAGAGTTCTGATTCCTGTGTGGATGTAAAGAATATGGTCCAAAGGTTTATGAGGACATACACACATCATTACTAATCCTTTCAAATTCAGTGATTACCCACAATTCCTGTACACGAGTCCAATGTTTCATGGACTGGCCATTTCAACATGACAACAGGGAGACCCAGCGGTACAGAAAGTGGAACCAGCCTCACTGTACTGTGAAAAGCGCCATTAGCAAATCAATCCCTCGTGGTGCGGTATCATTTTATATGAAATCTGACAATATCTGTCAAACCCCTACTGTGTTGGCCACACACATGCTTCACACACCCAATCCTCTATTCCTGTCTCCAAAGCACTTTTCCTCCCACTTAACACCTCAAACACAGAGACGAAGAATTCGATGCGAGCAAGCACATTAGGAGGAATAACTAGTGAAAGAAAGTGAAGCCTCTTCAAAGTAGTGGCGTGCTAATAGCTGTGGGCTGTCACTAGTCCTGTGTGTAGGTATGGAAGATCTGCCTGCATGAAGCCTGACAGGTGTCTTGCGTGTATACGTGTGTGCACGTGCGCATGCGTTGCATTGAAGTGGAGTGCCATCCGTATTACAGAGAAGAGGCTTGTTCCCTGGTAATTGGGTTGTTCAGAAGCCAGGAAGGAGCTCCCAGCAGTGAGGAGGAAACACACGTCCTGTCACGTTGCTTGTTATTAGCAAGGACAAGGCTGAGAAGAGATGAGACCAGCTCTGTGTGTATGTGTGCGTGTGAGAGAGAGAGAGAGAGAGAGAGACACTCCATAACAGTGTCTATGATGAGGGCGTACCGCTTCTCATCTCAAATCAAACCACTTCACCTGAGTGTCCCCTGTCCATATAGGCTGGCAGCAGTGGAGGTTGACAGTACTTGGCTTGTATACGCCCCGGTCTCTTCTTCCCTCATGGTCTACTTTCGGAGGCCAGCATGCTGTCAGTGGCCCAGCTATCAATTCTGGGCCTGGAGCGGTATGTGCCCTTGGAGGCCGACTCTGAAGAAACTTGTGAGCAATAATTCAAGAACTGCGTAACTGCATGTCTAGCGCTATAGTAAGAAAAAGGTAGACATGATATTTTCTACTTGATTTAACCATAGACCGTCCTTAAAAATGCACATAGTCTCCAGGAGTGAACAGTGAAGCCAATGCTGAAGTGCCTTAAAGTGCAGTACCACTGAGGGCTGCTAGGGGCTCCATCCAAAAAACCTCTGGCTCCAAAGACTCCAATTAAAACTTCTCTCATGAAATACAAAGTTAGAACACTTTTTTCACAAGTCATTATGGTGTCATTTGCCAATGAATTGGTGCCTTATGATCAGTTTTCTGGTGATCTGTCTAGATGTGGGCGGTATATGTGGGCGTGCATAATGTCCTCGGGTTCTCAGTCAGATCCACCATCCACCCCTCCCCTTCAAATATGGTCGCTTCTGACGACGGCCAAAACACCATACTTGAGGCTTCAAAACAGGCCTTAGCTAAAAAAACAAATACAAAAACTTTTTTCATTGTAAAAATAATGGTAAACCTTGTTGATATCTTTACAGGCTTTTTCTTAAACCTAGCTGATAAAGGCAGCTGCACCGTACACAGATGTGGTCAAAATAGATACATTATGATATAGTCCAGTGCTTTGAAAAGATAACAACAATACATTAATGCACAGAGCTTGATTAAACCAGCAGGAGAAAAGCCTCAGTTTAATTACAGCTTCCCTTCTGCTAACAGCACTCTGCAGCCAGCCGGCAAGTCAAACAGCCATCTAAACAATCGGTCAATCAGCCGGCCTGTCAGCTTGGTACAGCTTGGACATGTGCCCTGATGCCAGCCTGTCTGTTGGTGCAGAAGAAATACACTCACCATCTCTCATATATAACATATTTATCAGCTTCAAGTCACACAAAAACAGCTTAATGCTTTCTAACAGCCAGAAATGAAAGATAAAAAGGGTCACGAGGTTCCTGTCAACCTTTACGACCTGCCACGGCTCTTTTAAAAAAATCCCACACCAAACATCTTGCCAGGATTTCATTCTGGGCTTTTAGTTTGAAAAGGCACTGAATAACTGAAACCATTTAACACCAATACTTCTTGACTGAAACCATGACCACATTTGTGCTACTTAAAGTCAAGACTTTTGAATGTGTTGTTTTCATGTCTTTTATCTCCTAAAGGACGATGACTTACAGACAACTATTCGAACAACAAATAGTTTATTTCTTACATATTTAAATTATTTTACTGAGTCATCGCAGCTTTCTCAACATAGAGGGTTTTGTATTGAAAATGCTTAGAGACTGAAGGGGGTGTCAGACTCATAAATGCCTCAACATAAGAAGTGTTAATTGATTAAGAGTGTCAAGATCACTGGAATTATGTATAATATCATGAATTTAACCATGAAAATGAGGAAACAAGATTTCCTTTTTGGTTTCTGTTCTCAATTTATTTCTCTCTCTCTCTCTCTCTCTCTCTCTCTCTCTCTCTCTCTCTCTCTCTCTCTCTCTCTCTCTCTCTCTCTCTCTCTCTCTCTCTCTCTCTCTCTCTCTCTCTCTCTCTCTCTCTCTCTCTCTCTCTCTCTCTCTCTCTCTCTCTCTCTCTCTCTCTCTCTCTCTCTCTCTCTCTCTCTCTCTCCCCCCCCCTCTCTCTCTCTCTTTCTCTCTCTCTCTCTCTCTCTCTCTCTCTCTCTCTCTCTCTCTCTCTCTCTCTCTCTCTCTCTCTCTCTCTCTCTCTCTCTCTCTCTCTCTCTCTCTCTCTCTCTCTCTCTCTCTCTCTCTCTCTCTCTCTCTCTCTCTCTCTCTCTCTCTCTCTCTCTCTCACAGGCTTTGTCATTTTGATTTCATTCTTTCTTTTAGGGTCAAATGATTCTTTACACGCCCTTTGGCATTTCTTTATCTCATCCGCACAGATTGCGTTCCTTGTTTTATTCAGCTCTTCTCATGTCAAAACAATCTAAACCCTTAAAACTGTGTGTGTGGGGGGGGGGGGGAAGTAGAAAGGGAGTAGTGATGGAGGGAAAAGGGGATGTGATCAGTGCATGAACCAGTAGCCTTCACATGAACCTACTCCCTGGTGACTCCTGCCCTTTTTTTAGGCCAACTACCTGCTGGTGGAACAGCAGATGTCTGATATGGGGGGTATGGGGAGTGAGAGAGTGTGTGTGTGTGTGTGAGTGAGTGAGTGAGTGAGTGAGTGAGTGTGTGTGTGTGTGTGTGTGTGTGTGTGTGTGTGTGTGTGTGTGTGTGTGTGTGTGTGTGTGTGTGTGTGTGTGTGTGTGTGTGTGTGTGTGTGTGATTACATTGAGAGAGGGATTTAGTATGCGAGGGCAGATCAAGCGAGGTGGCTGAGGTGGTCGTAAGGGAAGACACAAAGGCCTGATGGGAGATCTTAGTCTATCTTTTGGCGCGCTGTCCAAACCAGACTCAGTAGTGTGTGTGTGTGTGAGAGGAGGGGTTTAACCTCCCCGTGCACCCCTCCTGTCAGCCAGCACACACTGATAGGATCAGACCTAGGCATGACCCATCACATGCCAACTCCTCACGCTTCGTCTGACCTCCATTTGTCTGTCTCCAGCTTTCCTCTCAGTCCCTCCATTCATGCATCTCGGCTCCTCACCTCCACACACTCCTCCTCTCTCCAGGTGTTCCTTTGTTTCTTTTCACTCACATTTCCCATAGGATCTGTACATTCTCACCCGTTTTGCCTCATACTGTGCTGTCTACCTCTAAATATGTGGGTGGAAACTTGACAATGGAGGTTCAGTAGACTGCCAGTTGAATGGTTCTGTTACTTTAGACACACACTAGTCAGCAAAGATGGCACAAGAATAACCGAAAGACTGATACAACTAATTTAACAGGGTCGCAGAGTTTTTTTTATGTAGCTTCAGTGAAATCTGACCAGCACAAGAACTTGTGATAATTGTTGAACCCCCCTAAAAATTTGTTGTGCACACTGTGCAGCAAAAAAACACATTAATTGGATGTGATGCAGTGTTAAAACAGGATTAGACAACTGGACATGGATGTAAACTCAAGGGGCTTCCCGCCATTTTTAATTTAATCCAAAAAAAAATTCCAGCCAACTAAAATGTTAACTATATAACAAAGGACCTGCAGTACACTACACACACACACACACACACACACACACACACACACACACACACACACACACACACACACACACACACACACACACACACACACACACACACACACACTGCCATTTGTAATCCCCAGGCCTATCTGTAGACATGAGTGCAAGACAGTGAAATGAGAAAGCACTTGCAGGGTCACACATATGTTGAATATGGTTTAAATGTAGTGGAGTCTGAGACCAACTTACTGACCTTTGTGCTGCCTCCACCTCTGCATGTACAATATGTCCTTGTATGTTTTGCTACAGGCTCTTGTGAGAATGTGCAATGGAGACTAACAGCACTATATAGACAGACAGCTGTGTGTAACTGACCTGCAGCTGTTCCCCTGACTGGTGCAGCTGTGAGAGGTGTGTCCAGTCCTGAGGCGAGTACCACTGGGACTCTGAGCTAAACTTCCCAGAGCAGGCAGGTAGGAGAGCACCTGTCAGAAGTCACACAGACATACACAAGGTTAGACAGTGCCTTTACACTGCAAGTGCGTGTCTGTGTGTGTCCTTGGGGAATTGAGGGGTCACAAAGACACTGATGGCTGAGTGTGAAAGCCAGATGTTCTACTGCAACATAATATAATGGTTCGACCACATTAGCAATCTCTCTGCACTGCACAGAACTGTAATATAATGTTTTCCAGTTTTCAACCTGCCATATTAACTAATGCAGAACATCTGCACATTATGCATTTTTACCACAACAAATGGCACAGTGGGAAAAGGAAACAAAACAATTAGAACCAGTGTATTAATTAGAAGTATTTTAAATCAGTGATGGAGTTAGTGTATTTAATTATTTTATATTTTTCTGTGTATTTACAAGCATTTTGTGCTTTGGTTAAAAATAAAGCAGGACTATTGTGGATAAACACGTCGTAGTAAAGTAAGTGCATGGATCAAAACATGACAAAGCCTGTCAATGGGAAGATGATAATGGAATAAAGGATGAAAATGATGAACAAGAAAAAAACACACCATTTTCTTGAAAGATAGAGGTTCATCTGCCACAATGAATCCATTTCTGCTGCACAGATTCCTGAATATGGCATCAGCCACTATCAACTTGAGCCTGGTAGAATGAACCCTGGCAACCAGCTCTGCCAAAACGATTGGAGATACATCTGCAGGAGAAAAGAAAGAGGGAATATGTAAGATAACATCCTGTCATAAGGGATTTTTTTAAATATGTAAAGATCAAAAAGACAAAAACTGCTTTGAGTGCTGCCCAAGTGCATGGTTACAAATTAATATAGTGTCATATTAATATTGTCATTAAATTACTTAAAGCAGTCTATTCAGCTGGCTGCTGCTGAAGAGTTTTTACTTCTCATGTCTCATGTCTTTTAACAAGAAACACACACTCACACACAAAATTCCAAAAGGTTCAGCTCTGAACCCAAGGACAACATTTCCATAACCACAGCAGAACTTTCAGGGAAACTAAAAACAGACAATGTCCTTGATATTCTTCCTGTTCTGCACTTTTTCAGTTTTTATTCCATACCCTGGCTAATAACAGCAAGGTGCTCTGATAGGTCTTTCAGGCCTTTTTCCACCAGGATCGGGTTCAGTTTAAAGTGCTGTTGACACCAGAACTCCACCAACACAGACAGGAGGTCGAGCAGGGTGTCGGCCAAATGAAGCTTCTGCTTCTCATTGCTCTCAGCGTAGTCCTGCAATGAAGACAAATAAATCTGACTCAGCTGGCTGTGATGGATCGCAATAAACCCAATTTTGTTGGGTGATTTGAATGTGACACAAGAACCAATTACAAAAGCAAAGTATTTACCACCATGGCAGCCTGTACCAAGAGCTGAGCTAGTTGTTTCACAGCATGGGACAACAGGGTGGAGCGCTCCCACACAGTCCAGAAGGTTCCATACAGCAAATAGCCTGATGACGATGCTGGAGAGACTCCTCTTGCCTCGAGCAGCACAAAATCACTGAGGCAGAGAAAGGCAGGGGTATATAAAGGCAAGATAGACCATCTAATGTAACATATAAAATTAAGTATTGCAAAAAGGAAAGCAATGGCATAATCATTTAATGAAATATGGGTCTAAATATACATAATTAATTTCAGCATTACAAAATGTTTGACTTGATAGATAAATACAGAAAATGGAAAACTGGAAAGAAAATATATTGTGCATATAGTTTCATTAAAGTCTTATTGTATATATGTGAGCCACTTCCTTGTTGTAAATTAAAATGAACATTTACCACCTAAAGCTAAAATACAATAATTTGTTGAGCGTGTCTGGAATGGGTAAGTTGTATCTGTGGGAAAATCCCTGCACACTTCCGTCCTTGCAAGACAGATTATGAGTTGTGTTGATGAACAGAATAGAAAAAAAACTACAAGTTAAAAAAAAAAAAAAAGTTACTGTCCCATCTCCTGCTGAGTTTTTTCAGGTTGTTACCTGGCGGTCACAGAGTGGAGTTCCCCCTGGAAGAGCTTCAGGAAAAGTGCCAGAATGTCTTGATGGAAATGTAACAGTGTTGGCAGGGCGGGTCCAGGAAGTGGGTGACATGTGGCCTCACTGGACAGGCAGTACCTGGAGTATCACACATGAGATTAGATATGAGAAAACAATTTTTAATATGAATACAATTTGTATTGCTACAACAGGCACTGCTACAGTGCCTGTTGATTGCACAACGTGAGATATCACATGGCTACTTTCACCTAAAAAGTTTAGTTATTGCTCTCCTAACATCTAAGCAATTAAGACTATAACATTTTTAGCCCAAAATAAATCACGTGACATCAAGTTTACCTGATGGCTGTCTCTAGAAATGGCCACAAACCATTCTTACACTGAGGACACTGCAACACTTGAGTGAAATATTTTTTCACTGTGCTGGGACGGAACCATGGAGGGTTGGTGACGAGCAGCCGATCCATGACCTGCCGGAACTTTGTCAGGAAGACAGATGTGGCGTTACCCTGTGACACAATAAACACACAACAGTTGAGGTTCGATTGGTTTGGATATTTCAATGTCCAATGAGACTGTCAAATTACAGCAGACCTGCAACAATTAGGTAATTAATTAACTTATTGATCCCGGAAGATCAATCGGCAGCAATGATTTTGTAAACTTATATTTTGGGGTTTTGGACTTTTGGTTGTATAAAACTTGACATTTGATTATGTTACCAGGGACATGTTGGGATGAATGTGTGGACATTTCAAAGAGAAAATAAATAACAAATAATGTAATTGACAGATGAATCATGAACTAAAATAGCCATTCATTGCAGCTCTAAATTAATCCAGCGACACTGAACCACTGAACAAAATGCCTCTGAAAGCAGGCGATCAAATTTCTAAAATGTTGTGGAACAAGTTAATACTTTGTACAGCCTGAGGCTCGTGCAGCAGCAGGTGGGAACTTCTGCAACCTAGTAATTATGGTCCTACCTGCTGTGCGTATTCTAAGAGGGATGTCAGGTATGGCGCTGGTGGCAGCAGGCCTGGGAACACAGCGCTTCCGATTGAGTCCAAGGCTTCGGTGAGGAGACCGCACTCTATCATAATACCAACACTGCTGAAGTCTGCTTCTGTTGCCTGGAGGAATAAGAGAACAATGAGAAAATGGAAGAGGTGTAAAAGGAGGAAGAAACATGGCACTCAAAGAGACGGATGGCAGAGAGAGGAGAAAAAAAAGTGAGGGCAGAAGGCTAATGGAAATAAGAACTGAATGGGCATCAAAAGTTTCTGGGGGTCATTTCTGACTATCGCTTATTGGCAAATAGCATATGGACTCTGAAAGTACAGAATGGAAATACATGAGCAATTCTAATAGCAATCTGACGGATATCCACTTGGGTAAGGTATGGACAGGACAGTGGAGAGTATTGTTAATAGGCCTGCCAATCAAAACTCTCAGATCAGCTGACAGTGGTGGTTAAATCGGTGACCTGCGTATGATGCGCCCTTGCTCTACTTGTCACTTCCCATTGAAATGTATGACATAAAGGAAATTGAATACCTGATCCTCTTGATGAAACACATAGTTATCTTATGGCTGTATAGCCGTGATCAGGGGTGGGGGTAGATATGCATGCACATCTACCTGTGATTGGGGATGATAGAGGTCACGGTAACCCAGAAATTCAAGGAAGCGCAGTCTCGGCCGGCCCTATAGGAAAATATCCCATTAACAATGTCAAATACATCTAAGACAGCCAAAAAAGGTCATTTACGTGAACAGAATGTAGACAGAATAAAAGTTCATTAAATGTTCTCTCTGAAAACTTTGCTTCAATGAGGCTTGGCAACGTGCTTTCACACACAAAAAAGAAATACACATACACACCTCCATTTTGATGACATAGTTCTTGAGCTCT
This sequence comes from Brachyistius frenatus, assembly GCF_029030835.1. Taxonomy (NCBI): domain Eukaryota; kingdom Metazoa; phylum Chordata; class Actinopteri; family Embiotocidae; genus Brachyistius; species Brachyistius frenatus. The sequence continues at coordinate 2,935,168 of NW_027210630.1, forward strand.
ATCTCCAAACTAGAGAAGTCAACATTAACGAAACTGGATTTGGTGTCTGCTGGATCATCATCTGCTGTGTTGAATTTTATATCCACATGATTGCTCTGCCAAACAGAAAAACAGACTGGTGGATAGTTTCAAACTTTTAAACAACATTTCCAAGCCAATATCCCTACTTTTAAAAATGTTTAACTGTTACAGTAATAGGTTTGAGCAACCACTCAGAAGCAAAATAAAAGCCTTTAAGACATGGCTACTGATTGCACATACTGTATAACTGAAGATCATAGATATGATATTAAAATCAAATTTACATAAATTATTCGGTCTTACCCCAAAGAGGTGCTGGACTATGTGGCTCACAGGGTAGCAAGGAGTACTTTTGGATTTTGAATTCTTTGGAAAGGGTTTAGCCATGATGTGAGTAATGAAGGCATCAGAGGGGAGAGGGCAGTGGTACACTTCGGCCCTGCCTGCTTTCAGCAGCCTTTGAAAGATTAAATATCAATATATTTATTATTATACCATGCAACTTTTATTCATACATGGATGTATTGTTGTGACTCACAACGAATCTATTTTTTGAGTGGCACCTCACCGTTTAAACATGTCTCTGCGGGTGGGCTCTTGCACCATGAGGAGTACTCTCCAGCCCTGGAAGGCCCCTGTCAGTCTCCCACTGGCCACCTTCTCCCTCCACTGCCTGACCGGGTGGAGGGCAGCCGTGGAACTTGTGGAAAAGGCCACCTCATATGGTCCCTCTGCAAGCCAGGACCCATTCCTGACACTGTCCAACACGTAGTCAGGAGTCACAACCCACTTTCCTGGCAGAAGAGAAGCAGCAACAGAGTATAAAATCCAAGGAAAAGGAGTGCACCGATGTTGTGATAATCATGTGACTTTGAAAAGGAAAATAAAACTGCAGTCAAGTTTTGGATTTAGCACAGTTAAATAAATCATGTAAATATATTACTTATTTTTTAAACATCCTGTTGTGTTTTCAAATAACATCCATGACTGACCTGCAGCACAGGCTGCTAGAAACTTCTCACTGGACAAAACCTGAGGGATGATGAGATGGGTGCTGGCGTGCTGATATACCTGGAAGATAAAAATTGCATCATTTTATCGAACATGTGGATATTTTATATGTAATAATCACAAGATATTATTGTATGTGGGCCTTGGAAATTATACAAATGTTGCAATTAAAGTAAAATTGACTCACATTCAATGCACTCTGTCCCACTGCCATGTGTTATATCAGGCAAAAACTAAACTGACCAAACTTTTTATTGATATCTATATTCATTATGAGGAAAGAGAAGTTGAAAGTCTCATGTTTAACACTAGATCCAGGACCCTTAGCAGGATATATATGACAACAAACCCAGGGCTCCATGGAGCCCACAAAACTAATGACTGTGCAGTTAACCAATCAACAAAACATTTAATGGAATCACTTCTAATAGGTGATGGAAGATTTTAGTCATTCATCAAGTAAATGTTCAAACATTTCATGGATCTTCAAAATAAAAGGAGAAGTTTTTATTTTATTTTTTTAATTTGGGTTTCTAGGTTGCCGGTGCCACTAGTAACCAACTTTAAGACATTACTATGAGCTCATAGACTGAAAAAAATATTATATACATCTAAAGAAAAGAAAATTAGTTATAAACTACGTTTGACTAAATATACAATAGACTTGGTTGATGTGCAACTGCCATTTCCACTAAATGTCTTGAGGGATCTCCACTCACTGAGCCACCAATGTATTTCCCACCCAGCCGTTGGATTCCCTGCACCAAAACTCTCTTCTTATCACGGGATTTGATCCCAGAGATCTGGAAAACTTGTGTGAAGCTCTCCATCCTGAGGAGGAGATTGAAGAAGAGACAAAATAAAGGCTGAAGTCAAAAGATGCAAATTATAAGTGGGTCAAACGTTCATTGGAGAAAATGATTCTGTGATTCTTGTGTGAGTGCACGACTTGGATTGAACAATCTGGCTGTCATGACACTTTATATCCGGGTTTTTCATTTGACTGAGACTTGAGACTTTGAGAATAAATTGCGTTCAAACCAAAAGGGGTCTACCACAACTTCCTGTTGTATGACTTGCTTTAAATAAATCTTGCATCTCGACAGTCTTAGAGCTGCTTCTTTTTCACTGATCAGCCTTTTTGATTGCCAACTGTCTTAAATCACTGCTGACGAGTCAAGTACCTTTCTCATAGCACTGATGATGACTCCCGTCCGGTCGCGCCAAAACTCTAACGCTGACACAGTCATCCAATACGTGAGCAGTGTTTAGACAAGTTTGTGAATACTTCTTCCAAAAAT